>NW_020201195.1:48095-49585 GCF_001531365.2 Cynara cardunculus var. scolymus | reverse complement strand
GAATCCGGTTGTGCATTGGTATAAACTAGTTTGGAATAAAGCTTACATTCCAAAACATGCTCTTTGTATGTGGATGGCTTGCCAGAAGAAATTGCCAACCCAATATCGTATTAGCCAGTGGAAGCATGAACCACCAGACTTAAAGTGTGTGTTCTGTAAATTAGTGATTGAAACGCACAATCACTTAATTTTTGAATGCACTTACTGTAGCAGTATTTGGGAAGGTATTAAAATGGAGGTGGGATTAACGAACTATCCAAACAATTGGGAGGATATYCTTCAYAGAGGRTCYACTCAAACTTGGAAATCTTGGTCTACGGTTCAAAAACTTGGTTTATCGGCAACGGTTTATAATATYTRGAGGGAACGAAACAGGAAGTTCTTTGACAATTTCAATCATTCGGAGGATAAAGTTATTGCGGDGATCAAGATGCAGATTCTTCATTGGATGGCTTGGAAGACAAGGAAGAAGCTTTTGAATTCCAATGGTATGTGACTTCGTGGGTGGTGCACCTTCTCGGTTTTGGATCTATTTGGTTTTTCTTGCCTTTTGCTTTTTGGCGGATGGTGTTGTTTTGTTTTGGTGTATTTCCCTTTGTCATTTTTGGCTCCTTATGACTTGGTTTGTGAGTCATAGTTGCCGTAGTTTCTCTTGCTGATTGCTTTTGTATTGGTGACGCTTTTTATTGTCTTTATAAAATTGCCTGGGGAAACTCTTCCCCTTTCAGTATGTATATTATATATATATATATATGTTTATGGTATGTATGTGTGTGTGTAGTATTAATTTAATTCAAAAATATTATTATTTAAAAATAAGGGGAGGTCGGCTAGTGAGCCGTCCATCACCTCTTCTTGTTTTGTGTTGGTATAAATAGATTTTTTGTGAAGTAAAAGTACACACACATACCATATTTAGAAATTTACTCTGAAGAATGAAGAGGATTGCATGGGAAGAAGAGGATTTCAAAAGCTTTGTTATTCAATTTCTAAAAGGTGAGTGTATTAAGAGCTTTGGATATGAATTGCTTACATACAGTTTGATAAGCATTTGGAACTGGTTTTTCATGAATTTTGTTATATTTTACGAGAAGTTCTTACTGAAACCGTTCAAGTGTTGTCCGGATTGAAATCCGGACAATTAAACCGCTTGTGCCTTGACCGGATATTCATTTAAACCGGCCAAGAGGTGATCGGATATCATCTAAATCGGCCAAGAGGTGATCGGTTTATTTCTAAACCGCTCAAGTGTTGTGCGGTGTATTGACCGGATATCTTATAAACCGGCAAAGTGGTGACCGGATATCTTTTAAACCGGCCAAGTGGTGACCGGATATTGTGTAAACCACTCAAAGATTCAAGTGTTATATTGACCGGATTATTTTAAATCGGTCAATGGTTGGACTATGTGTTGTCCGGTTTATCTTTAAACCGTATATCAAAGAAAGTAAAGTGTTGTCCGGATTTGTAATCCGGACAAGCATGTAAGT
>NW_020201195.1:46026-47601 GCF_001531365.2 Cynara cardunculus var. scolymus | reverse complement strand
GCGAGTGGGATGGCGGTGTAACCGCGAGAGAGACGAGATGGCGGTGTAACCGCGAGCAAGAAAGAGATAAGAGAATGTAATGGCGGTGTAACTTCGAGAAACATAAATATGTTATGTTTCGGAACAGGTTTGATGTCAAACTGATTGTTTGGAATGTATATTGTTTGTATGAGATTATACACTCACTAGACCTTTTTGGTCTAACGCTCAGATGTTGGACTAACCTGTTTTGCAGGTCAATGTTGAAAGATAAAGGGAAGGGAAAAGTCTGAATGATGATATTAGCTTGTTTGTTTATGTATTAAAGATGATATTTTGATAGTCTATGTTTTGTAATAATACTATTTTAGTATTATGAGTATGATGATGTGAATTATATGTAACTGGAATATGAGGGTTGTTATAGTTGGTATCAGAGCCTTAGTTTAAGGGATCTGGGTATTTGCGAAATACTTTGACTTAAACTAGAGGTGTGGAAGGTTATGATAATAGGTTTCACTAGGTCTATGAACATGAGAATATGTTATAGCTGAAACTATTATGAGAAAGGTAGATTATATATGACTGATATAATCTGAATAATGAGTGGACATGAGGATAAGTGTGTTATTATGTTATGATTATGAGAATAATCATGTGTGTTTAAATGTGACAGAAAAGGTTACATACTGAGAAATGGCAGATAATCCCAATCAATCGGAAAGGACCTCTGCTGGCTATGGAAGAGGTCGGGGAAGAAAGAATGTTATGCAAGAAGAGAATCCAAAAAATGTAATAGAAACACGAAGTCGTAATAGAGGACGAGGAAGAGGTCGAGGTACTAGACAAGAAACTCGTGGAGAACAGGAATTGTCGGTCCAAGAAAGTTCAATGTCTGGCCGTGGTCGAGGAAGAGCAAGGGGTGGACATATTGTTTCTGACCCCGAGTATATTACTCAAGATATGTTGGCAGTAGAGCTGGGAAAATTTCAGGAGAGTTTGGTAAATTTCTTAAAACATACAAACCAAACTAATCAAAATGTGGAAAGAAATTCTGATCAGGAGGAAATCGGAGCTAGTACACCGGTAACTGGTACATCTGTACCTATTACTACGTCCTCAGAACAAAAGGGAGGAGATATCAAGATGTTTCTTGCGTGTAAACCTCCTAAGTTTTCTGGTGAACGTGATCCTATTAAAGCTATGTGTTGGCTTAAGGAGATCGAGCTGAGTCTGCACATCAGTAAAAGTGCATAAGAAGATAAAGTTATGTTTGCTGTATCTCGTTTGAGATCAAGTGCTTTGTACTGGTGGGAAGTTCTGTCAAGTTCAGATCCGAATATTCTGAAAACTATGATTTGGGAAGAATTTGTGGCAGAGTTTAAAATGCAGTATTGTCTTGAAGCTGCAGTTCGAAAGTTGGAAGATGATTTCCTTCGTCTTGAACAAGGAAACATGTCGGTTGGCCAGTATACTGAAGTTTTCATGGAACAATTTAGGTTTGCTGAAGCCTATATTATATCTGAAAACAGTAAGGTAAGAAAGTATATTTGGGGATTGGAGGCAAATCTTCGAAAGTATGTAATATCCAGGAAT
>NW_020201195.1:43050-44490 GCF_001531365.2 Cynara cardunculus var. scolymus | reverse complement strand
TCAGAAAAAGGGATTAAAGTGGATCAAATCAAGATCGAAGCTATTGAGAAATGGGAAATTCCAAAGACTCCAACTGAAGTCAGAAGTTTTCTGGGATTGGCTGGGTATTATCGTAAGTTTATATAGGATTTTTCTCGTATCGCTACTCCATTAACGAAATTGACCAAAAACAATGTGAAATATGAGTGGGTTCAGCACAAGCTCGGGCCTTTCAGATGTTAAATGATAAATTGTGTAGTGCACCAATTCTATCTTTGCCAGATGGAGCGGAAGATTTTGTGGTATATAGTGATGCGTCAAAGATGGGTTTGGGTTGTGTAYTAATGCAACATGGAAAGGTAATAGCTTATGCTTCCAGACAGTTAAAAGAGCATGAAAGACAGTATCCTACTCATGATATAGAGTTAGCGGCAGTAGTGTTTGCTTTGAAGATATGGAGACATTATTTGTATGGAACGAAGTGTCAAATCTTCACAGATCATAAGAGCTTGCAACATCTATTTCATCAGAAAGATCTGAATATGCGTCAGAGAAGATRGTTGGAATTGGTGARTGATTATGATTGTGAGATTTTGTATCATCCAGGMAARGCAAATGTAGTRGCCGATGCGTTAAGTCGACAAGAGAAAAGTGGAACGATCAAAGCTACAGCTTTACGAGTTGAGTTATTACCCAGTATTCAAGAAGAGTTACAAGAATTTTAACATGAGGCAATGAAAGAGGATAACATCAAACAGGAAAGATTGGGCGGACTAATATCAGAATTGGTAAGAGATGACACAGAATTTTGGAAATTCCAGAACAGAATTTGGGTACCATGTTATGGTGATCTCARAAAGCGTATTTTGAATGAGGCTCATCAGTCATATTTTGCGATACATCCAGGTACAAATAAAATGTATCGAGATTTGAGGCAACATTATTGGTGGCCAGGTGTGAAGAAAGATATTGCTAAACATGTTGAACAATGCCTGACATGTCTCCAAGTAAAGATTGAACACCAACGTCCTTATGGTAAGTTGCAATCTTTAGAAATTCCGGTTTGGAAATGGGATCATATTACTATGGATTTCATAACCAAATTACCGAGAACATCGAAAGGATATGATGTAATATGGGTGATAGTAGATCGGTTGTCTAAATCTGCACACTTCTTACCTATGAAAGAGTCATATTCGATGGAGAGATTGGCAAAGTTGTCTCTTGATGAGATAATGACATGACATGGTGTTCCGTTATCAATTGTTTCTGATAGAGATAGTCGTTTCACTTCTATGTTCTGGAAGAGCTTTCAGAGAGAAATGGGTTCACAAATTAAGCTAAGTACAACTTATCATCCTCAGACTGATGGACAGAGTGAGGGCACTATCCAAACCTTAGAAGATATGTTGAGATCCTGTATTATTGATTTTGGAGGATCGTGGGATAGTCATTTGACTT
>NW_020201195.1:38731-41505 GCF_001531365.2 Cynara cardunculus var. scolymus | reverse complement strand
TAGACAAGCTTATATGGAGACATACCGATTGGTGTTTTGAAAGCGGTTCGGTATGCCCATAAAGCGTCGTCTAATTTAAATGCCCAGTCCTTCCTATTGGGCTTGACCACTTTTTCCAAAATGCTTTTGATTTCCCTATTAGAGAGCTCTGCCAAACCATTAGTTTGAGGGTGATAGGCTGTGGCAATTCTGTGGTTAACATTGTATTTTTCAAAGACTCATTTTAATAAATTGTTCACAAAGTGAGTACCCTCGTCACTAATTAGTGCCCTAGGGGTATCGAAACGTGTGAAAATCTATTTTTGGAGGAACTTAACCACAGTTTTTGCATCATTTGACACACATGCCATAGCCTCCACCCATTTGGAAACGTAGTCAACAGCCACAAGTATATATTGGCAATTATTTGATGGAGGGAAAGGACCCATAAAGTCTATTCCCCATACATCAAATAATTCAACTTCGAGTATCCCGTTTAATGGCATTTCATTCCTTTTGGAAATGGAGCCACTCCGTTGGCACTCGTTGCACCTTTGTGCAAAGTTGTGGGAATCCTTAAAAATGGTTGGCCAATAAAAACCGGACTGTAAAACTTTGGTTGCAGTTCTTTGGCCTCCGAAATGGCCTCCATATGGTGCATGATGGCAATGTTGTAGGATGGCTGCCACTTCAGACTCGGGCACGCATCTTCTCAAAATCTGATCTGCACCAAGCCTAAACAAAAATGGTTCATCCCACAGGTAAGACTTAGCATCATGAAAGAATTTTTTTAACATGTGGCATGTGTAATCAGAGGGTTTTATTCCACAGGCCAAGAAATTAGCTATGTCCGCAAACCAAGATGTTTTTGGTTGGTCAATCAAGAGGATTCTTTCATCGGGAAAAGTATCACTAATGTCTATTCCTCCTCTCTCGGGCTCTTCCAACCTAGACAAATGGTCCGCTACTTGATTCTCTACCCCCTTCCTATCCAGAATCTCTAAGTCAAACTCTTGCAATAAAAGCACCCATCTTATCAACCTTGGTTTTGCATCTTTCTTTGAAATTAGGTACTTGATGGCTGAGTGATCAGTATGCACAATGACTTTTGTTCCCACCAAGTAGGACCTAAACCTCTCAAAAGCAAAAACTATGGCCAATAATTCTTTCTAAGTTGTGGTATAATTAATTTGTGCTTCATTCAAAATATTATTTGCGTAATAGATTGAATGAAACACCTTGTCTTTCCTTTGTCCTAGTACAGCACCTACCGCCCAATCACTAGCATCACACATGATCTCAAAAGGTTTATTCCAATCCGGGGCAACTACCACAGGTGCGGTAACCAAAGCCTTTTTCAAAGTTTTGAATGCATTTCTGCATTCATCATTAAAATTGAATTTTTGGTCATGCTGGAGGAGTAAACAAAGCGGTTTTGAAATYTTTGAAAAATCTTTGATAAACCTTCTATAAAATCCGGCATGACCCAAAAAGCTTCTGATTCCCTTAACCGTGGTCGGTTCGGGTAGTTTTTCAATTACTTCAAGCTTTGCCTTATCTACCTCAACCCCTCTTTTTGAAATCAATTGTCCAAGAACAATTCCTTATTTGACCATGAAATGACATTTCTCCCAGTTAAGGACCAAGTTTGTTTCCTCACACATTTCCAAGCTCATTTTCAAATTATTTAAACAATTGTCAAATGATGAACCATACACAGAAAAATCATCCATAAATATTTCAATGGAYTTTTCAAGCATATCAGAAAAGATGGACATCATACACCTTTGAAAGGTGGCAGGAGCATTACAAAGTCCAAATGGCATTCTTCTGAAAGCAAAGGTGCCATAGGGACAAGTAAAGGTGGTTTTYTSTTGGTCTTCCGGAGAAATGGCTATTTGATTGTACCCTRAATAACCATCTAAGAAACAATAGAACTCCTTTTCGGCTAATCTGTCTAACATTTGGTCAATGAAAGGTAGTGGAAAATGGTCTTTTTGGGTAGCCTTGTTTAGTCTCCTATAGTCCATGCATATTCTCCAACCAGAGACAACTCTAGTAGGGATAAGTTCATTTATATCATTCGTGATGACTGTGAACCCTCCCTTTTTAGGAACACACTGGACCGGACTAACCCAAGAACTACTGGCAATTRGGAAAATAATTCCGGCATCTAACCATTTTAAAATCTCCTTTTTGACTACCTCTTTCATGACAGGGTTCAGCCTTCGTTGGGGTTCTATGGAAGTGAAATTTCTATCTTCTAGGATGATCTTGTGTTGACAAATAGAGGGACTAATCCCTTTAAGGTCAGCAATGGTCCATCCTAAGGCTTTCTTATGCAATTTCAACTTGTCCACAAGTTTCTTTTCTTGATGCGATTCTAGGGTAGATGAGATAATGATAGACAATTTGCATTTTTCTCCTAGAAAAGCATACTTTAGATGGGATGGGAGTTGTTTCAACTGCAAATCAGGTGGTGATTCTATGGACGGGGTGAAATCTTTTTGCTCATTATTTTCTAGCAGCTCAAATGCTGCAGTATCCACTAGGACAACATCAGTTCTTAATTCCTCTATTTCCTCAACACTTTCTTCTTCTATTTCCTCATCATGTTCTCCTTTCAACTTAAGGTTCTTGTAAATTCCTTCTTCCAAACACATCTCCTCTATCTCAGATATTTTTGAACACTCTTCCAAGTAATAAGGGTACTTTAGAGAGTTGAAGACATTAAAGGTGACTTTCTGGTCTTGGAGTCTCATGGTCAATTCTCCTTTTTGGACGTCTATCAAAGT
>NW_020201195.1:34581-36740 GCF_001531365.2 Cynara cardunculus var. scolymus | reverse complement strand
ATATTTGGAGTTTGTGCCCTTAGGTGTTCAGTAGGATCTGATTCGGTGTCCAAATTATTATCATTCTCATTATGTGGTTTTCCATGGTGAAAATTCTGGAATGGTGGTATTTGCCCAAAAATTGGCGGTTGGTTTTCCAAATTTTGTGTTCCCGGATTGTTGGGAGCAGGTAACTCCATGTTGGGAGGGAGTAAAGCCTGAAACGCTCTTTGAGCCCTCCTTCTATGGTGAAACGTCCTTTTTTCAATGTCTGGATCAAATTCGAAAAATTCACCACGAAGCGTTCTTGGCATACACCACTTTTAAAAACGATTCAAACGGAACAAGAAAAATCAAATCTTTTACTTTACTGAAAATAAAACTTTAGCGAAGCAATCCCCGGCAGCGGCGCCAAAAACTTGGTCGGGTTTATTTCACACCTCTAGAATTAATGAAATTGGGCCGAAAAGCAAGTATACAATACGACCCAACTGTAATATTCTGGTTGTTATTTCAAGTACATATATATGTATTTATACATATATATGTACGGATATGTGCGTATGTGTGTAATATTTATGTTGGAAATTAATTTTTTTATTTATTTTAAAATAAAAGGGGGAAGGTCGGCTGGTTGTGCCGACCCACCACCTCTCCTCCTTTTCTTAAGTATATATATAGATTTTGGTTAAGAAATGAACACACACACATACTATATTTGGAAAGCTTTTTGTCTGAAGAAACAGAAGGGTTACCAGGAAAAGGATTTCAAAAGCTTTGTTATTCAAATTCTAAAGGTGAGTGTATTAAGAGCTTTGGATATGAATTGCTTACATACAGTTTGAAAAAGCTTTTGGAACTGGTTTTTCATGAATTTTGTTATATTTTATGAGAAGTTCTTGCTTAAACCGTTTAAGTGTTGTCCGGATTGAAATCCGGACAATTAAACCGCTTGTGCCTTGTCCAGATATCATCTAAACCGCCCGAGAGGTGACAGGATATTCATCTAAACCGGTTAAGAGGTGACAGGATATCATCTAAACCGGCCAAGAGGTGATCTGTTTATTTCTAAACAGTTCAAGTGTTGTGCGGTGTATTGACCGGATTATTTTAAACAGGTCAATGGCTGGGCCATGTACTGTCCGGTTTATCTTTAAACCGGTTGACAATGAAAGTGAAGTATTGTCTGGATTTGTAATCCGGACAAAGATGTTAATTTATTTTCAAAGTGTTTTGAACGGACTTATAATCCAGACAAGATTGACCGGACTTCAAGTCCGGATAAAGAAGGAATGTTTCTGAAATGTTTTTGAGATGAAATGGCGGTGTAACTGCGAGAGAGATGTAATGGTCGTGTAACCGCGAGAGAAATGTAATGGCGGTGTAACCGTGAGAGAGATGTAATGGCGGTGTAACCGCGAGAGAGATAAAATGGCGGTGTAACCGCGAGAGAGATGAAATGGCGGTGTAATCGCGAGAGAGATGTAATGGCGGTGTAACCGCGAGAGAGATGTAATGACGGTGTAACCGCGAGAGGGTTGTATTGGCGGTGTAACCGCGAGAAACATAAAATATGCTTATGTTTCAAAACAGGTTTGATTCTAAACTGATTGTTTGGAATGTATAATGTTTGTATGAGATGTATACACTCACTAGACCTTTTTGGTCTAACGCTCAGTTGTTGGACTAACCAGTTTTGCAGGTCAGCGTATTTTGCAAGATAAAGGCAAGGGAAAAGTTTAAACGTTGATAATAGTTTGGTCATATATGTATTGAAGATACATTTTTGTTAGTCCATGTTTTGTAATAATACTGTTTTCAGTATTTATGAGTATTATGATGTCAGTTATGTGTATACGGGATGTGAGGGTTGTTACATAGAATATGTGGGTTGTTACAGTTGGTATCAGAGCCTTAGTTTAAGGGATCTGAGTATTTGTGAAATACTTAGACTTAAACTAGAGGTGTGGAAAGTTTTGATAATAGGTTTCACTGGGTCTATGAACATGGAAATATGTTATAGCTGAAACTATTATGAGAAAGATAGATTATATATGATTGATATAATCTGAGTATGAGTAGATATGAGGATAAATGTGTTATTATGTTGTGATTATGAGAATAATCATGTGTGTTTAAATGTGACAGAAAAGGTTACATACTGAGAAATGGCAGATAAT
>NW_020201195.1:32768-34101 GCF_001531365.2 Cynara cardunculus var. scolymus | reverse complement strand
TGGTAAGAAATTCTGATCAGGAGGAAGCCGGAGCTAGTACACCGGTAACTAGTACATCTGTACCCCTCACTTCGTCCTCAGTAAAAAAGGGAGGAGATATCAAGATGTTTCTTTCTTGTAAACCTCCTAAGTTTTCTGGTGAGCGTGATCCTGTTAAAGCTATGTGTTGGCTTAAGGAGATCGAGTTGAGTCTGCAAATCAGTAAAAGTACAGAAGTAGACAAAGTAATGTTTGCTGTATCTCGTTTGAGATCAAGTGCTTTGTATTGGTGGGAAGTCCTGTCTAGTTCAGATCCGAACATTTTGAAGACTAGGCTATGGGAAGAATTTGTGGTCAAATTTAAAATGCAGTATTGTCCTGAAGCTACAGTTCGAAAGTTGGAAGATGATTTCCTTCGTCTTGAGCAAGGAAACATGTCAGTCCGCCAGTATATAGAAGTTTTCATGGAACAATCTAGGTTTGCTGAAGCCTATATCATATCTGAAAACAGTAAAGTGAGAAAGTATATCTGGGGATTGGAATCGAATCTTTGGAAGTATGTGATATCCAAGAATCCGACAACATTTCAAGCGGCAGTTGATGCTGCTGAAATATTGGAACAAGATATTAACCGKCAACCGCAAGAAAGGGTTGGAGAGAAAAGAAAAGGGGAAACGACAATAACTGATTTCCGTAGACCGAAGTTTATGGAAAATGTGAATCGACCAGTCTCAAGGTTTAATGATAAGGCGTGTATTCGATGCCCTAAGATACATCAGGGAAATTGCAATACAGAATCTCGAGTATGCTTTAAATGTCAGGAACCTGGACATATAGCTCGAGACTGTCGGATGACGCGGAGATGTTTTACTTGTAATTCATCCCAACATATAAGTGCTGATTGTCCACAAGCAAGGAATCGAGGGTTTGGTTTTGCTGGGGATCGAGGATCTGGATATTCTGGGGGTCGAGGATCTGGGTATGTACCAACAGGTCACGGGCAAATGGATAATCGTGTTAGCTCAAGTGGACGGGGAGGAATAAGACAGACAGAGTCTAATGCCAAAGGGAGAGCCTTTCAAATGACGAGAGGTGAGGCGGAAGAGCACCCTGAAGTAGTAACAGGTACATTCCTCGTTAATTCAGTATGTGACAAAGTTTTATTTGATTCGGGTGCAAATCGTTCTTTTGTGTCACCATCATTTGTTAATTGTGCAGATTTAGAATCTAAAGCGTTAAGTAAGGATCTAATTGTGAAAACAGCAAATGATAGTGAAGTTGTGGTTAAAGAAAGAATTGGTGAATGTGTTATAAGTATAGAAGGATGTGAGGTGCCTATACAGTTATTTCCTTT
>NW_020201195.1:25440-26713 GCF_001531365.2 Cynara cardunculus var. scolymus | reverse complement strand
GGAATCAGAATCGGAAATGAGGATGAAATATCCTTATCTGTTTAATGGAATTCCGGGACGGAATTCTTTTAAGGAGGGAATATTGTAATATTCTGGTTGTTATTTCAAGTACATATATATATTTATACATATATATGTACGGATATGTGTGTATGTGTGTAATATTTATGTTGGAAATTAAAAAAAATTATTATTTTAAAATAAAAGGGGGAAGGTTGGCTGGTTGTGCCGACCCACCACCTCTCCTCCTTTTCTTAAGTATATATATAGATTTTGGTGAAGAAAAGAACACACACACACATACTCTATTTGGAAAGCTTTTTCTCTGAAGAAACAGAAGGGTTACCAGGAAGAAGATTTCAAAAGCTTTGTTATTCAAATTTTAAAGGTGAGTGTATTAAGAGCTTTGGGTATGAATTGCTTGCATACAGTTTGATGAGCTTTTGGAACTGGTTTTTCATGAATTTTGTTATATTTTATGAGAAGTTCTTGCTTAAACCGTTCAAGTGTTGTCCGGATTGAAATCCGGATAATTAAACCGCTTGTGCCTTGTCCGGATATCATCTAAACCGGACGAGAGGTGACCGGATATTCATCTAAACCGGCCAAGAGATGACCGGATATCATCTAAACCGGCCAAGAGGTGATCGGTTTATTTCTAAACCGCTCAAGTGTTGTGCGGTGTATTGACCGAATTATTTTAAATCGGTTAACAATGAAAGTGAAGTATTGTCTGGATTTGTAATCCGGACAAAGATGTTAATTTATTTTCAAAGTGTTTTGACCGGACTTATATTCCGGACAAGATTGACCGGACTTCAAGTCCGGATAAAAAGAAGGAATGTTTCTGAAATGTTTTTGAGATGAAATGGCGGTGTAACCGCGAGAGAGATGTAATGGTGGTGTAACCGCGAGAGAGATGTAACGGCGGTGTAACCGCGAGAGAGATGTAATGGCGGTGTAACCGCGAGAGAGATGAAATGGCGGTGTAACCGCGAGAGAGATGTAATTGCGGTGTAACCGCGAGAGAGATGAAATGGCGGTGTAACCGCGAGAGAGATGTAATGGCGGTGTAATCGCGAGAGGGTTGTATTGGCGGTGTAACCGCGAGAGAGATGTAATGGCGTTGTTATCGCAAGAGGGTTGTATTGGCAGTGTAACCGCGAGAAACATAAAATATGCTTATGTTTCAGAACAGGTTTGATTCTAAACTGATTGTTTGGAATGTAGAATGTTTGTATGAGATGTATACACTCACTAGACCTTTTTGGTC
>NW_020201195.1:19451-24355 GCF_001531365.2 Cynara cardunculus var. scolymus | reverse complement strand
ATAAATGACGGAAATGTAAATGACGATAAAATAAATGACGGGAATGTAAATGACGAGAATGTAAATAGCGGAAAATAAATGACGGAATGTAAATGACGAGAAAATAAATAACGAAAAGTAAATAACGGGAAAATAAAAGACAATAAAGTAAATAAAGAAGAAGATGAAGATGAACTTGAAATCTTAAAGAACTTAAAGAACACCCTAGGAGAGGGTTTAAAGCAAAAGAAAGAAAAGTTGTGAGAAAAGAGAAGGACGATTAGAGAGAATCCAATGGATGATGGATTAAAAGTGTGTGAAATATGGTAACCCTAGCCTCCTATTTATACCCAAAATGGGCACTAAAAGACAAAAGAACTAAGCTTGGAGGCTAAGTTTACCAAAACTAGTTACATTACAACAAAAGCTTAACTAAAAAGTACAATTCCTTAACCAAAGTTCAACTAGAAAGTACAATAGCCTAACTAAAGAGTACATAAGCTTAACTAAAGAGTACAACTGATTTTCTACTAAAAATCCAGCCCTTTTACAGCTGTATTCCACCTTCAAAAAGCAAACTTCTTATCCATTAAGCCCTCCAAAAAGCCTTGCATGAATCAGATCGGCGCTGCACCAATGCTGTAGCATTTGCTGTTTTCACAAAAACTCTCAATTAGCTTCAATTTTGCATGCCATCAAGTCAACCACAACATTTAGCTTCATAATAACAAAAGTATAAAGAAATAAATGAAAAGGGCTCAAAGTGGGAATGAAAAGAAATTATTGTAACCAAAAAGTCTTAAAAAGAGCATGTTATGTGTTAAATTCTCAACACATATCACTTTCTTTTTATGGCTTGCTTCTCAGAGGCGTCTTCTAACACAAGATCGTATGCTTTGGAAGGATGAACCATCGGACCTGGAATGCTCGCTTTGTGGAAATTGTACGGATAGCCATTCTCATTTATTCTTTCAGTGTACTTTTGCTCGAGAAGTCCGTGCTAGCATCTTACATATTGTGGACTTGACAAATATGCCTTCTTCATGGGATCAAATTTTGGAAGTTTAAAGCATAAACTTGCGGTGACAGCGTCTGTTTATCATATTTGGCAGGAACGAAATAGAAGACTTTTTGCAGCGGATCGCCGGACACCTATGCAACTTATTAAAGTTATTAATAGTACTATTTCAATTCGGGGGGCTTGGATGGAGAGTAGAACTGTGGGACTTGCTGTTTGACATGGCAGATCGTATTTGGTTTTGGGGAGCTTTTACGTGTTTTAAGCTCCTCGTTTTTATTTTTTGTTGTTTGGTTGAGCCTGTTGGGCTTTGTTCCTTTTGGCTTGTTGTGGCTTGGTACGAAGTGATGTCCAAGTCAAGTGGTTTCCTGGTTTGTCGGTTGTGGTCGAACGTTTAATCGCTGTACTTCTTTTTTTAGTTTTATAAATTTGTTTGGTTTCCGTTCGAAAAAATGTCTGGTCAAACTCAATATGAGGCATCTAGTCTCATTTTGACCCAATTAGACTCCTTCTGGAGAAATATGCCTATTAAGGGTCTAACGAGATTAATTATGATCCACGTATTGTCATTTTGACCCAAATGACTCGATCAAAATTGGTTGTCCCGTTATAATCCCACCAACACCAAATGGACACATTCTACCTCAGTTAGTCACATTAACGTCAAGTCAGACTAACTATGACCCATTTAGTGGCATTTTGACCCAATTGAACTTATTAAGGAGAAATAGGCCCATTATAGCCACTAACACCAAATAGACCCCTTAACGACCATTATTACCCATTCTACCTCAATCACCTTTATTAATGTCTGATTAGACTAATAAGACTCATTTAGTACCATTATAACTCAATTAGAATCAAATTGGAGAAATAAGCCCATGATACCTCAATTACCCTGATTAACTTCTGATTAGACTAATTATGACCCATTTAGTACCACTGTAATTCAATTACAGTCAAATTGGAGAAATAAGCTTATTAAACCCATTAAGGTCTGATCAAACTAAATATTACCCACTTAGTGTCATTTTGACCCGATTAGACTCGATTAAAAGAAATGCGCACATTCTACCTAGTAGGACCAAATGGACCCGTAAGGACCATTCTACGTCAACTAGTCACATTAACGTCTAGTTATACTTAACTACGACTCATTTAGTATCATTTTGACCCAATTGGACTTCTTAAGGAGAAATAGCCTATTATAGCCTCCAACACGAAATGGACCCAGTAAGGACAAAAAAAAAACCCATTCTACCTCACTTACTCTCCTTAACTTCTCATTGGACTAATTGTGACCGATTTAGTACCATTATACCCATTAAGGTCTGATCAAACTAAATAAACCCAATTAGTGTCATTTTGACCCAATTAGACTCCTTATAAAGAAATGGGCCTATTAAACCAATTTGGGTCCAATTTGATTAATTATGATCCATTTAGTGTCATTTTGACATGAATGACTCGATTAAAAGAAGTAGGCACATTCTTCCTACTAGGACCAATTGGACCCAATAAGGACCCTTAAGAACCATTATACCTCAATTAGTCACATTAACGTCTAGTTATATACTAATTATGAGTCATTTAGTATCATTTTGGCCAATTAGACTCCTCAAGGAGAGATGCGGCGCTTAATACCCATTAGGTTCTAATGAGACTAATCAGGACCTAGTTTGCGTCATTATGACCCAATTGGACTCCTTAAGGAGTAATAGCCCATTATATCCACTAACACGAAATGGACCCAATAAGGACCATTAAGACACATTATACCTCAATTGCTCCCATTAACTTCTGATTAGACAAATTATGACCCATTGTGATAACTGGATCTTGGTTATCACCCGAGGTAATAAATACATGATTATCTGATTAAATGATTACGTGATAACATGATAAAATTCGTTTTAGTTGATCATGCTAGTGTGTGGAAATTATGTGAATGATATAGATGCATGTAAGTGATTATGTGTATATGTAGAAATTATATCTTTATATATATATATATATATATATATACTGTAACACCCCCAATCCATACATTTCATATAACACATATATTATACATAGAATACATGTCTTCTCCCATATAGGTCCATAATACAAGAAACTAAAATATACAGCCCAAAAATTTCAAGGTACATGCTCTTGTATCCTAGCATCTGTACTCCAAAACGTGGCTAATTTAGATCTTCACACAGCTAAGCACATAGGGAAGTAATTCACATAATGCTCTTTCCCTTATTATCTTTACCTGCACACAAATTTTTGAAAACACAAAATGAGGGTTAGACATGAATGTCTAGTGAGATTCCATTTTATGTAATGCAGGGTGAAGATCACCAAAACATTTATTTCAAATAATTCATCTCATGTAGCAAAACTAAAATCATACAGTTTCGGTCCATCGGGCCTCTGGTTCCAAACCACACTTGGAATATATTTCAATAACCAGGACCAGAGCCTCTCTGGTCTCTCTTCCAGAGCTTCTGGTTCCTCGACCAGAGCTACTAGTTTTACTAACCAGAGCTTCTGGTTCAAAATACATGATCAACCAGAGCCTTCTGGTTCAACGTGTAAGCCAACCAGAGCCTCTCTAGTCTGTTTTTCATAAAAAGATTCTAAGTATAAAATCATTTTCTTAAAATTTTCTAAAATTTTTCTAAAAATATGATTTTGACATAGAAGCTCTTATCAATAGATACAGAGCCTCTGATCCAATTAGTACATTTAGTAAAAACTTGCTCATTCTCCAAATCAATAACCATAGTCCTCTGGTCCAATAATGAGGAACAACCAGAGCCCCTCTGGTTCCTTACAAGGAACAACCAGAGCCCCTCTGATTCCTCATAAAATAACCATTCTGTTCCAAACACTTTTAACCAATATCAATGGCCATAGGTCAAGTTTTCCCCTTCTTAATAACATCAATACTATTATTTCTAATAATAACAATACCTTTGAGTCCTCAAAGCACAAAGAAGTAAGGACTCAAATCTATTGAGTCTTAGAAGACGTAATAATAAGAGCTATAATATTCACACACAATCGCCACCCTTATATCCAAAGGTACACCTCTCTTTGATATGCCACCCATATTCCAAAAGACACCTCTCCTTGATATGTCACCCTTATTCCAAAATACACCTCTCCTTGATATGCCACCCTTATTTCTTCTTCAAAATCTATGAACTAGTTCGGATGAAGGACCACAGTCACAACCATCTTATCAAATACTCATTCATAGTTTTATCCATAAAATCTATAGATTAATTCCAAATGAAGACAGATCAAAATCACAATCGTCTCAAAAGAATATTCTCTATAGTTTTCAACCAACGGTTTTATCATTAAAACCTTTCAAACTCAAGAACAATCTATTCTTTAATTGATTTCCAAAAACATCATGTCCTTTTAAATCCTGAAAACATGATATCATTTCCAAAACTGTTTTAAAGAAACAATCTCTTCTTTATCTTTCCCAAAACAGTTTTTAATACTCAAATATATAACAATAACACCTTTAAACTATCAAAATAGTTTTACCATCTTTTCTTCAAAACCAATATCAAAACCCAGCAGTTTATATAACAACATCCAGACAATTAAACCGCTTGTGCCTTGTCCGGATATCATCTAAACCGGCCAAGAGGTGATCGGTTTATTTCTAAACCACTCAAGTGTTGTGCGGTGTATTGACCGGATATCATCTAAACCGGCCAAGAGGTGATCGGTTTATTTCTAAACCGCTCAAGTGTTGTGCGTTGTATTAACCGGATATCTTATAAACCGGCCAAGTGGTGACCGGATATCTTTTAAACAGGCCAAGTGGTGACCGGATATTGTGTAAACCGCTCAAAGATTCAAGTGTTATATTGACCGGTATACTCTAAACCGGTCA
>NW_020201195.1:16633-18431 GCF_001531365.2 Cynara cardunculus var. scolymus | reverse complement strand
CATTTTGATAGTCTATGTTTTGTAATAATACTATTTTAGTATTATGAGTATGATGATGTGAATTATATGTAATTGGAATATGAGGGTTGTTACAGTTGGTATAAGAGCCTTAGTTTAAGGGATCAGGGTGTTTGCGAAATACTTAGACTTAAACTAGAGATGTGGAAAGTTATGATAATAGGTTTCATTGGGTCTATGAACATGGGAATATGTTATAGCTGAAATTATTATAAGAAAGATAGATTATATATGACTGATATAATCTGAGTATGAGTAGACATGAGGATAAATGTGTTATCATGTTGTGATTATGAGAATAATCATGTGTGTTTAAATGTGACAGAAAAGGTTATATACTGAGAAATGGCAGATAATGTCAATCAATCGGAAAGGACCTCTGCTGGCTATGGAAGAGGTCGGGGAAGAAGGAATGTTATGCAAGAAGAGAATCCAGAAAATGTAATAGAAACAGGAAGTTGTAGTAGAGGACGAGGAAGAGGTCGAGGTACTAGACAAGAAACTCGTGGGGAACAGGAATTGTCGGCCCAAGAAAGTTCAATGTCTGGTAGAGGTCAAGAAAGAGCAAGGGGACGACATAATGTTTCCGACCCTGAATAAATTACTCAAGATACGTTGGCAGCTGAGCTGGGAAAATTTCAGGAGAGTTTGGTAAATTTGTTAAAAAGTACAAACCAAACTAATCTAAATGTGGAAAGAACTTCAGATCAGGAGGAAATCAGAGCTAGTACACCGATAACTGGTACATCTGTACCTATCACTTCGTCCTTAGTACAAAAAGGAGGAGATATCAAGATGTTTCTTGCTTGTAAACCTCCTAAGTTTTCTGGTGAACGTGATCCTGTTAAAGCTATGTGTTGGCTTAAGGAGATAGAGCTGAGTCTGCAAATCAGTAAAAGTGCAGAAGAAGACAAAGTTATGTTTGTTGTATCTCGTTTGAGATCTAGTGCTTTATATTGGTGGGAAGTCTTGTCCAGTTCAGATCCGAACATTCTGAAAACCATGTTATGGGAAGAATTTGTGGTAAAATTTAAAATGCAGTATTGTCCTGAAGCTGCAGTTCGAAAGTGGGAAGATGATTTCCTTCGTCTTGAACAGGGAAACATGTCGGTACGCCAGTATACAGAAGTTTTCATGGAACAATCTATGTTTGCTGAAGCCTATATTATATCTGAAAACAGCAGAGTGAGAAAGTATATCTGGGGATTGGAGTCGAATCTTCGAAAATATGTAATATCCAGAAATCCGACAACATTTCAAGCGGCAGTTGATGCTGCTGAAATATTAGAACAAGATATTAACCGGCAACCACAAGAAAGGATTGGAGAGAAAAGAAAAGGGGAAACTACAGTAACTGATTTCCGTAGACCGAGGTTTATGGAAAATGTGAACCGACCAGTTTCAAGGTTTAATGATAAGGTGTGTACCCAGTGTCATAAAATACATCAGGGAAATTGCAATACAGAATCTCGAGTATGCTTTAAATGTCAGGAACCTGGACATATAGCTCGAGACTGTCGGATGACGCGAAGATGTTTTATTTGTAATTCACCCCAATATATAAGTACTTATTGTCCACAAGTAAAGAATCGAGGGTTTGGTTTTGCTGGAGGTYGGGGATCTGGATATTCTGGGGGTCGAGGATATGGGTATGTGCCAACAGGTCGTGGCCAAGTGGATAATCGTGTTAGTCCAAGTGGACGGGGAGGAACAAGACAAATAGAGTCTAATGCAAAAGGGAGAGCCTTTCAGATGACGAGAGGTGAGGCAGAAGAGCACC
>NW_020201195.1:13685-15139 GCF_001531365.2 Cynara cardunculus var. scolymus | reverse complement strand
CCAGATGGAATGGAGGATTTTGTGGTATATAGTGACGCGTCAAAGATGGGTTTGGGTTGTGTACTRATGCAAYGTGGAAAGGTAATAGCTTATGCTTCCAGACARTTAAAAGAGCATGAAAGACARTATCCTACTCATGATATKGAGTTAGCRGCWGTAGTGTTTRCTTTRAAGATATGGAGACAWTATTTGTATSGARCGAAGTGCCAAATCTTCACMGATCATAAGAGCTTGCAACATCTGTTCCATCAGAAGGATTTGAATATGCGTCAGAGAAGATGGTTAGAATTAGTGAGTGATTATGATTGTGAAATTTTGTATCATCCAGGAAAGGCAAACGTGGTGGCAGATGCGTTAAGTCGACAAGAGAAAATTGGAACTATCAAAGCTACAGCTTTACGAGTTGAGTTATTACCCAGTATTCAAGATGAGTTACGAGAATTTCAACATGAGGCAATGAAGGAGGATAAGATTAAACAAGATTGGGTAGGTTAGTATCTGATTTGGGGAGAAATGACAAAGAATCTTGGAAGTTCCATAACAGAATTTGGGTACCATGTTGTGGTGATCTCAGAAAGCGTATTTTGGATGAGGCTCATAAGTCACATTTTGCAATACATCTAGGTACAAATAAAATGTATCAGGATTTGAAGCAACATTATTGGTGGCCAGGTATGAAGAAAGATATTGCTAAACATGTTGAACAATGCCTGACATGTCTCCAAGTAAAGATTGAACACCAGCGTCCTTATGGTAAGTCACAATCTTTAGAAATTCCGATTTGGAAGTGGGATCATATTACTATGGATTCCATAACCAAATTGCCGAGAACATCGACAGGGTATGATACTATATGGGTAATAGTAGATCGGTTATCTAGATCTGCACACTTCTTACCTATAAAAGAGTCATATTCGATGGAGAGATTGGCAAAGTTATACATTGATGAGATAGTGACTCGGCATGGTGTTCCTTTATCAATTACTTCTGATAAAGATAGTCGTTTCACTTCTATATTCTGGAAGAGATTTCAGAAAGAAATGGGTTCACAAATTAAGCTAAGTACAGCTTATTATCCTCAGACTGATGGACAAAGTGAGCGCACTATCCAAACCTTAGAAGATATGTTGAGATCCTGTATTATTGATTTTGGAGGATCGTGGGATAGTCRTTTGACTTTGGTTGAATTTGCATACAACAATAGCTACCACTCAAGTATTCAGGCAGCACCTTTTGAGGTTCTGTATGGCCGAAAATGTAGAACTCCTTTGTGCTGGAATGAAATAGGTGAAAAACAGTTAGCTAGGCCTGAGTTAGTTCAGCAAACTGCDGATAAAATTGGAGTAACACGAGAACGAATGAAAGCGACACAAGATAGACAAAGAAGTTATGCAGATAAACGTCGGAGGCCGATTGAGTTTCAAATAGGTGATAAAGTAATGTTGAAAGTATCA
>NW_020201195.1:5624-12088 GCF_001531365.2 Cynara cardunculus var. scolymus | reverse complement strand
CTGCTATTTGTGAGAAGTGTTTGTGCGATTTAAGTTGACCAGATTTCAAGATCAAGTTGATTTCAAGTATCTGATTTCAAAAGGTTTTTCAAGGTGAGTGATTTCTAAACTTTTTGCATAAAACTTGTTACTATTTTATTCGAATGTTATTTATTTTGGAAAGAAATCAGCTATTTGTTTAAGGGTTTTATCCGGACAAAGGGTGACCGGATAATTCTTAAATCGAACAAGGGTTGGGCGATTAAGCCCTAAACCGGTCGAGTGTTAAGCGGTTTAGTTTTAAACCGGCCAAGTATTGATCGAGTTATGAATGATAAGAATGGTTTAACATTTTGAACGGAGAAGTATGAATACGACCATGTGGTGAACGGATTGTTTTAAATCGGTCAAGCTTTGGACGATATGTTGTTCGGACTTGTTATCCGAACAAAAATGTGAAATTTAATTCGAAGTGTTAGATCGGACAAACCTTGGCCGATGAGTTGTCCGGATTTGGTAAACCGGCCAAGACTTGACTAGAGATGAAGTCCGGCCAAGTCTATGTTGACCGGATTTGTTTTATGCCTTGTGCCTGATTGATAAAAGTTCTTATTTTATGTGTTAACTGGATCTTGGTTATCATTCAAGGTAATTAATACGTGATTATCTGATTAAATGATTACGTGATAGCATGATAAATTTGGTTTATTTGATCATGCTAGTGTGTGTGGAAATTATGTGCGTACATGTATGAGACTATATGCATATGTAGAAGTATATATATATATATATGATTATACACACATGCATGTTACGAGAATGCATGGTGTGTGTGGATGTATGCATGTGCATGAAGTAGGTTAGCATGGGAAGGGGGTTGTTTAGCCGACCTTCCAATTTTAGAAAGATATAAAAGGAGGGCTTAGCCTCCATTTCTCTACTTCTTGCCATTTTTAAAAATTGTGCGATTTAAGGATAGAGAGAGAGTTGTCCAGATTTCAAGTATCTGATTTCAAGAAGGTTGTTTTCAAAAGACTTGATAAGGTGAGTAATTTCTAAACCTTTTTGTATGAAACTTGTTACTGGTTTTATTTGAATGTTATTTATTATTGGAAAGAAATCAGTTATTTGCTTAAAGGTTTTATCCGGACAAAGGCTGACCGGATTAAGTTTAAATTGGGCAAGGGTTGGGCGATTAAGCTTTAAACCGATCAAGTGTTATGCGGTTTAGTTTTAAACCGGTTAAGCTTTGAGCGAGTTATGAATGATAAGATTGGTTAACATTTTGAACGGAGAAGTAGGAATACGACCATGTGGTGACCAGATTATTTTTAAATCGGTCAAGCTTTGAACGATGTATTGTCCGGACTTTTTATCCGGACAAAAGATGAATTTATTTCTAAGTGTTAAATCGGACATGCCTTGGGCGATGAGTTGTCCGGATTTGGTAAACCGGCTAAGACTTGACCGGAGATGAAGTCCGACCAAGTCTATGTTGACCGGATTTGAGTTGTGCCTTTTGCTCGAATGATAGAAATTGTTATTTTATCATAAAATGGGAATTTTGATATAAATGATTTTGGATTGATAATAATTCCATTGACTGCGGTCTATTTGGAATTGTTTTGTGAAATGTTTTGATGAGGAAATAAGGGTGGCATATCAAGGAGAGGTGTACCAGGGGATAAGGGTGGCATATCAAGGAGAGGTGTACATTTGATATAAGGGTGGCATTTGTATGTGTGTTGTATGATATAACTCTTTCTATTATATCCCTTAGGACTACCGTGGTCTGGAATCTTTATTTCTTTGTGATTTAAGGATTTAGGATCAAGTTTCTTATTAGAAATCATAGTCTGAATGTTATTGAGGAGAAAACATCAGGTTTGGCCTGAAACTTTATATAAACCTTGTTTGATTAGAAAAAGGTTCAAATGTGGCATTATATGAAACCTGACAGATTCAAAGGTATGATATTTGAATAGCTTAATGCTTAGCTTGAAAAGTGGAAAGGATTTGGTATTTTGTTCCTATTTGTTCATATATGTGTTATACATATATGAATAGTTGTTTTTCATAAAGGTTTTGGTGATTTTCACTCTGCAATATCATAATAGGGTATCTCACTAGACCTTTCGGTCTAACCCACGTTTGGTGATTTTAACTATTTATTGCAGGAGGTTCGGACGGTAAGGGAAAAGGGAAATTTTGATATTTTTCCTATACGCATTTCTACATGAAGATTTGTCTTGTGATTTTAACCCGTACTTAATCTGATTTGTGATCCCAAAGCTCTTTGCAGACTTTCCCAGAATTTTGAAGTAAAATGACTGTCTCTATCAGATATGATGGACATTGGAACTCCATGTCTAGTCACAATTTCTTTGATATATATTTGAGCCAATCTTTCCAATGAATAAGTCTCTTTCATTGGTATGAAATGTACAGACTTTGATAGACGGTCCACTATTACCCATATTGCATCATAAGCTTTTGGAGTTCGGGGTAATTTCATGATAAAGTCCATCGTAATATGATCTCATTTCCAGATTAGTATTTCCAATTATTGTAGATTCTCATAGGGTCTCTGATGCTTTATTTTAACTTGCAAACAAGTTAAGCATCGTTCTACATATCTTGCGATGTCTTTCTTGAAACCTGGCCACCAATAAAATGAGTTCATATCCTTATACATCTTGTTGGTACCTGGGTGGATGGAATAACGGGACTTGTGGCTTTCATTTAGGATGGTTTCTCGAGTATTCCCATAATTTGGTACCCATATTCGACCTTGGAAACATAATATTCCTTCCCCATTAGGTTCCATGATGGAAATTATTTTACCCACTTTTTCTGATTTCATGTTTTCTTCCTTGACAGCCTCTGTTTGGCATCACTGTATTTTCTTATGCAAATCTGGGTTTAAACTTATTTTCTTCGCCACTGCCTTGATAGTTTCACTTCTCTCTTTACGGCTCAGAGCATCAGCTACAACATTAACCTTTCCTGGGTGATACATAATTTCATAATAATAGTCATTAACTAATTCAATCAATCGTCGCTATCTCATATTCAGATCCTTCAGGTTGAACAAGCGTTGTAGGCTTTTGTGATCTGTATAAATTTTACACTTCGTTCTCAATAGGTAATGCCTCCAAATCTTTAAAGCAAAAACCACGGCCGCTAATTCCATGTCGTGAGTTGGATAGTGCTTTTCATGATCTTTTAATTGTCGAGATGCATATGATATGACTTTCCCTTTTTGCATCAAGACACAGCCTAAACCCAACTTCGATGCATCACTATATACCATAAAGTCTTTAGTTCCATCGGGTAATCATAGTATCGGGGCCCTGCAAAGATGATCTTTTAATAACTGAAAGGCTTTCTGCTGTTCTTCTTCCCACTGAAATTTAACATCCTTTCGAGTTAATTTCATCAAAGGCATGACTATTTTAGAGAAATCTTGAATAAACTTGCSGTAAYAGCCYGCCAATCCCAAGAAACTTCGAATTTCAGATGGTGTTTTCGGTGCCTCCCATTTTGCAACGGCTTCAATCTTTGCTGGATCTACCTTTACTCCATCCTCAGATACAACATGCCCCAAAAACTGGACTTCTCTTAGCCAAAATTCATACTTTGATAGTTTAGCATATAGTTTTTCTCTTTTCAAAAGCTCAAGAATCAATCAAAGATGTTTTGCATGCTCTTCTTGGGTTTTGGAGTATATAAGAATATCATCGATAAATACAATGAAAATTTTATTGAGGTATTCTCTACATATTCGATTCATCAGATCCATGAAAGCTTTAGGTGCGTTAGTTAAACCAAATGGCATAACCAAGAATTCATGGTGCCCGTACCTTGTTCGGAATGCTGTTTTTGCTATATCACCTTCTTTGACTTTCAACTGATGGTATCCTGATCGCAAATCAATATTTGAGAAGTAACTGGCTCCTACTAGTTGATCAAACAAATCATCGATCCTGGGCAATGGATATTTGTTATTTATGGTCAATTTGTTTAACTCTCGATAATCAATACACATACGCATAGTGCCATCTTTCTTTTTCACAAACAGAACTGGAGCTCCCCATGGTGAAGTACTTGGCCTGATAAATCCTTTGTGTGACAAATCCTTTAATTGTGTAACTAGTTCTTTTAATTCTGATGGAGCTAATCTGTATGGTGCTTTTGCTACAGGTATCAAATCAATCCCAAATTCAATAACTCTATCTGGAGGTAGCCCTGACAAGTCTTCTGGAATGACTTCAGGATATTCACTGACAACCGAAGTTAATTCTTTCTTACTTTTTTCTTTCTTGGCATCAATTATGTAAGCTAATAATCCTTGGCATTTCTTTTGGATACATTTTCTGGCTTTCATCACAAATAGCAAACTGGTACGATGATCCTAATGATCACCATAAATTACGAGTGTCCCTCTATTAGGTAACATAATTCTAATAATCTTTTCATTGCAAACGATGCTAGCCTTATTTTCTGCCAACCAATCCATTCCTACTACCACATCAAATTCCTTCATAGGCATGGGAAACAATCGGATGGGTAGCTCACAATCTTCAATTATGATAGTGCAGTTTTTAAACACGTAACTCACAGATACTTGACCGTTAGCAGTATCAACTACTAACTTATCGTCAAGTGGCAYRGAATTCATACGAGCACAAAAGGCAAATGATGGGGATACAAATGAGAAGTTTGCACCCGAGTCAAATAACACTTTAGCATGTAAGGAGTTCACGAAAAATATAACTGTTATTACATCGGGTGTAGTTTCTGCTTCATGTTTGGTCATTTGAAAAGATCGACCCCGCGCCCCACCCGTTGCTCCTCTGCCCATATTTGGCCTTCCTCGGCCTGTTGATGTATTGCTCCCCATGGTTAACTGTGGGGCTTTCAATTGTGGACAATTTGGTTTGAGATGATCTGGAGAATTACAATCAAAACACCTTTTTACTGTTGGGCAAACATTCGACAAATGACCAGTTTCACCACATTTATAACATTTTCTTAGCTCAATATTGCATTCTTTCTGATGAATTTGATAACATCGGGGACAAGTCCTTTCATTGAATCTTTGTATGGGCCTGTTTCCATGCTTTACAACTTTTGGTCTTTTGTATCCGGTTGATGGACCTTCCCATTTCCTCTTTTCTATTGCTTTCCCTTCTTCTTGTTTGTTCTTGTTTCTTTCTGTTACCTCCGCTGTGTCAACGGTCAATGAAAATGTAGTCGGATTCATGGCTATGACAAATTCTCGGATTGATGGTTTCAATCCCCAAATATACCTTTCCACTTTTCTAGATTCCGAGGAAATATAATGTTCTGCAAATCTTGAATATTCNTGGAGCTCCCCATGGTGAAGTACTTGGCCTGATAAATTCTTTGTCTGACAAATCCTTTAATTGCGTAACCAGTTCTTTTAATTCTGATGGAGCTGATCTGTACGGTGCTTTTGCTAGAGGTGCTGCTCCAGGTATCAACTCAATCCCAAATTTAATAACTCTATCTGGAGGTAGCCCTGACAAGTCTTTTGGAAAGACTTCAGGATATTCACTGACAACCGGAATTAATTCTTACTTACTCTTTTCTTTCTTAGCATCAATCACGTAAGCTAAAAATCCTTGGCATTTTTTTTGGATACATTTTCTGGCTTTCATCACAGATAGCAAACTGGTACAATGATCCTGATGATCACCATAAATTACGACTGTCCCTCTGTCTGGTAACATAATTCTAATCATCTTTTCAATGCAAACGATGTTGGCCTTATTTTCTGCCAACCAATCTATCCCTACTACCACATTAAATTATTTCATAGGCATGGGAAACAATTGGATGGGTAGTTCACAATCCTCAATCTTGATAGTGTAGTTTTTAAACACGTAACTCACAGATACTTGACCGTTAGCAGTATCAACTACTAACTTATCGTCAAGTAACACATAATTCATATGAGCACATAAGGCAAATAATGGGGATACAAATGAGAAGTTTACACCCGAGTCAAATAACACTTTAGCATGTAAGGAGTTCACGAAAAATGTACCTGTTACTACATCGGGTGTAGCTTCTACTTCTTGTTTGGTCATTTGAAAAGATCGACCCCACCCCCACCCATTGCTCCTCTGCCCACATTTGCTCTTCCTTGGCTTGTTGATGTATTGCTGCCCATGGTAAACTGTGGGGCTTTCAATTGTGGACAATTTGGTCTGAGGTGATTTGGAGAATTACAATTAAAACACCTTTTAACTGTTGGGAAAATATTCGACAAATGACCTGTTTCACCATATTTATAACATTTCCTTAGCTCAATCCTGCATTCTCCCTGATGAACTTGATGACATCAGGGACAAGTCCTTTCATTGAATCTTTTTATGGGCCTGTTTCCAAGCTTTACAACTTTTGGTCCTTTGTATCTGGTTGATGGACCTTCCCATTTCCTCTTTTCTATTGCTTTC
>NW_020201195.1:0-5054 GCF_001531365.2 Cynara cardunculus var. scolymus | reverse complement strand
AATTCATACGAGCACAAAAGGCAAATGATGGGGATACAAATGAGAAGTTTGCACCCGAGTCAAATAACACTTTAGCATGTAAGGAGTTCACGAAAAATATAACTGTTATTACATCGGGTGTAGTTTCTGCTTCACGTTTAGTTATTTGAAAAGATCGACCCCGCGCCCCACCCGTTGCTCCTCTGCCCATATTTGGYCTTCCTCGGCCTGTTGATGTATTGCTCCCCATGGTTAACTGTGGGGCTTTCAATTGTGGACAATTTGGTTTGAGATGATCTGGAGAATTACAATCAAAACACCTTTTTACTGTTGGGCAAACATTCGACAAATGACCAGTTTCACCACATTTATAACATTTTCTTAGCTCAATATTGCATTCTTTCTGATGAATTTGATAACATCGGGGACAAGTCCTTTCATTGAATCTTTGTATGGGCCTGTTTCCATGCTTTACAACTTTTGGTCTTTTGTATCCGGTTGATGGACCTTCCCATTTCCTCTTTTCTATTGCTTTCCCTTCTTCTTGTTTGTTCTTGTTTCTTTCTGTTACCTCCGCTGTGTCAACGGTCAATGAAAATGTAGCCGAATTCATGGCTATAACAAATTCTCGGATTGATGGTTTCAATCCCCAAATATACCTTTCCACTTTTCTAGATTCCGAGGAAATATAATGTTCTGCAAATCTTGAATATTCGATGAATTTCTCTGTATATTCCCTTACAGTTTTGTTTGCTTGTTTCAAATTTTAGAAAGTCTTCTTCCATTTGTCTAATGGCAGCTTTTGGGCAAAACTGCTCCTTGAATCTGTTGACAAACTCTAGCCGTGTCATACTTTGCAAAATATCCGTTCTTGCTAAGGATTCTACTTCCCACCAAAATAACGCATTTGATTTCAACACAGAGACTGGGACCCTAATATGCAATGAAATAGTTTAAGTCTAACGTATCATGCATGTGAATACCTAAATCTCTTAAACACAGGCTCTGATACCAACTTTGTAACACCCCCAATCCATACATTGCATATAACACATATATTATACATAGAATACACGTCTTCTCCCACATAGGTCCATAATACAAGAGACTAAAATACGCAACCCAAAAAATTCAAAAGTACATGTTCTTGCATCCTAGCATCTAAGCTTCCAAAACAGCTAAGCACATAGGGAAGTAATTCACATAATACTCTTTTCCTTATTATCATTACCTGCACACATATTTTGAAAACACGAAATGAGGGTTAGACATGAATGTCTAATGAGGTTCCCWTTTATRTAATACAGGGTGAAGATCACCAAAACATTTATCAAATAATCATTTCACAACATGCGGAATAAAATCATATTCTGTTTTGGTCTATCGAACCTTTGGTTCCAAACCACACTTGTAATATATTTCAATAACCGGAACCAGAGCCCCTCTGGTCTCTCTTCCAGAGCTTCTGGTTCCTCGACTAGAGCCTTTGGTTGTACTAACCAGACTTGGAATATATTTCAATAACTTGGACCAGAGGCCCTGTGGTCTCTCTTCCAGAGCTTCTGGTTCCTCGACCAGAGCCTCTGGTTGCACTAACCAGAGCTTCTGGTTCAAGGTGTAAGCCAACCAGAGTCTCCCTGGTCTGTTTTTCATAAAAGGATTCTAAGTATAAAATCCTTTTCATAAAAACTTCAAAAAAAATATGATTTTGACATAGAAGCTCTTATCAATGGATACAGAGCCTCTGATCCAATTAGTACATTTAGTAAAAACTTGCTCATTCTCCAAATCAATAACCAGAATCCTCTGGTCCAATAATGAGGACCAACCAGAGCCCTTCTGGTTCCTTACAAGGAACAACCAGAGCCCCTCTNGCCCCTCTGGTCTCTCTTCTAGAGCTTCTGGTTCCTCGACCAGAGCCTCTGGTTGTACTAACCAGAGCTTCTAGTTCAAAAGACATGATCAACCAGAGCCTTCTGGTTCACCATATAAGCCAACCAGAGCCTCTCTGGTCTGTTTTTCAAAAAAAGATTCTAAGTATAAAATCATTTTCTTAAAAACTTCTAAAAATATGATTTTGATATAGAAGCTCTTATCAATAGATACAGAGCCTCTAATCCAATTAGTACATTTAGTAAAAACTTGCTCATTCTTCAAATCAATAACCAGAATCCTCTGGTCCAATAATGAGGATCAACCAGTGCCCCTCTGGTTCCTTACAAGGAACAACCAGATCCCCTCTGATTCCTCATAAAAATAACCATTATGTTCCAAAACACTTTTAACCAATATGAATGGCCATAGGTCAAGTTTTCCCCTTCTCAATAACATTAATACTATTATTTCTAATAAGAACAATATCTTTGAGTTCTCAAGTCACAAAGAAGTAAGGACTCAAATCTATTGTAGTCTTAAAAGACATAATAATAAGAGCTATAATATTCACACACAATCGCCACCCTTATATCCAAAGGTACACCTCTCCTTGATATGCCACCCTTATTCCAAAAGACACCTCTCCTTGATATGTCACCCTTATTCCAAAAGACACCTCTCCTTGATATGCCACCCTTATTCCAAAAGACACCTCTCCTTGATATACCACCCTTATTTCTTCTTCAAACTCTATGAATTAGTTCGGATGAAGGACCATAGTCACAACCATTTTATCGAATCCTCATTCATAGTTTTATCCATAAAATCTATAGATTAATATCAAATGAAGACAGATCAAAATCACAATCGTCTCAAAAGAATATTCTCTATAGTTTTCAACCAACAGTTCTATCATTAAAACCTTTCAAACTCAAGAACAATCTATTCTTTCAATGATTTCCAAAACATCATATCCCTTTTTAAATCCTTAAAACAAAATATCATTTCCAAAACTGTTTTAAAGAAGCAATCCCTTCTTTATCCTTCCCAACAGAGTTTTTAATTCTCAAATATATAACAATAACACCTTTAAACTATCAAAATAGTTTTACCATCTTTTCTTCAAAACCAACATAAAGACCCAGTAGTTTATATAACAAAATATATAAAGGTTTTAATCATCAAAAACTCACAGTGTATAATCAACAGTATTTTAAAAACTCACCTTAATAATCACAGTTTCTGCAGTTCTAAAACACACAGCAAACCACAAGCTCTTCGAACAGCTTTGAACAAAAGATTTGTTCAAGAATACTTCTCACCGCCACAACACTCTTTTTCTCATTCAACAGATTTTTCTTCAAATGAAATGATAAGATAGAATCTTATCTTTAGTTCTTCTTTCTTTTATCACTTAGGAGCCGTGTGAGATGAAAGTCTTTTTATTTCTTTAAATACTCTCACCATGGCGGTGGAGATTATTTTAATTATAAAACTCATAGGCGGTGGAAGCTTTAACCAATAGAAATAATCTTGGGTGGTGGTTTTTTCATTATAAAATTCATGGTTTCTTAACCATGAAGGTATAAGTTTTTTAATATAATAATGTTTCCACCAGAATAACTTATCACAAATTTGCACCACCTCATGTATGTTTCACACCACATGCATACATGTATAAATCATATATGTCATGCCATCTTTTCACATATATGCATGCACAATATCATGTTTACATATATAGTTCATGCATTTCTACTTAGATATGCATATTTCATGTAATCCACATAATAAACATGTATAAATTACCTCAACTTAGGTTGTCTCAAACCTAGTTATAACATAATATCATGTATTTCTTTTGTATGAAATATATGTTACATGCAATTTATGGTTTGGGGCGTTACATTTTATCATAAAATGGAAATTTGATATAAATGATTTTGGATTAATTATAATTCCATTGACTGCGGTCTATTTGGAATTGTTTTGTGATTTTTTTTTGAGGAAATAAGGGTGGCATATCAAGGAGAGGTGTACCATGGGATAAGGGTGGCATATCAAGGAGAGGTATACATTTGATATAAGGGTGTCATTTGTATGTGTGTGGTATTATATAACTCTTTCTATTATATCCCTTAAGACTACCGTGGTCTGGAATCTTTATTTCTTTGTGATTTAAAGATTTAGGATCAAGGTTATTATTGGAAATCATAGTCTAGATGTTATTGAGGAGAAAATAACAGGTTTGGCCTGATACTGTAAATAAACCTTGTTGATTTGAAAAGGTTTAGAAGTGGCATTATATGAAACCTGATTGGTTCAAAGGTATGATATCTGAATAGCTGTATACTTAGCTTGAAAAGTGGAAAGAATCTGGTATTATGTCTCTATTTGTTCATATATTTGTTATATCTATGAATAGTTTTCTTCCATAAAAGTTTTTGGTGATTTTCACCCTGCAATGACATAAATAGGGTATCTCACTAGACCTTTTGGTCTAATCCTCGTTTTGTGATTTTAACTATGTATTGCAGGAGGTACGGACGGTTAGAGAAAGGGAAAATGTGATATTTTCCTATATGCATTTCTACATGAAGATCTGTCTTTGATGTACAGTTTTGAATGATGAACGATGATTAGTGCAAGAAATGTATTAGAATTTTTGGACCTTGTATTATGTATAGAGATATCTTGTACTAAGAGACATAAATGTGATACAAACATGTATTTCTTTTGTATGAAATATGTGTTACATGCAATGTGTGTTTTGGGGTGTTTGTAACACCCCATGCGATACATTGCATGTAACACATATTTCATATCATTCCATTCAGGTCCCTTAGTACAAGAATCTATTATGACCAAATACAAGGTCTAAAAATTCAAATACATTACATGTACTAAATAATCAAAATTGTACATCAAAACAGATCTTCAAGCAGAAACGCATATAGGAAAATATTAAATTTTCCCTTTTCCCTTACTGTCTGTACCTCCTACAACACATAGTTAAAATCACAAAACGAGGGTTAGACCGAACGGTTTAGTGAGATACCCTACTTATGTTATTGAAGGGTGAAAAATCACCAAAATCTTTATGGAAAACATCCTTTCATATATAACAACTATATGAACAAATAAGAACACAATACCAGACTTCTTCCATATTTCAAGCAAAGCTTTCAATTATACGAATC
>NW_020201194.1:61255-74299 GCF_001531365.2 Cynara cardunculus var. scolymus | reverse complement strand
TATAAAAGCTGGTTTTACATTGTGATTGAGAACCAGTTGGACTTTTAGCACACTTTAAGTCTTTGACTTTTTGTAAAAGCTGATCTCTTTCAACAGTAACTAAATCATATTTCTTTTTCAGTTCAGTTCTCATGTTTAATTCAGTTTCAAGATCTGTCTTTAGATCAGACAATTTCTTTGAAGTATCCAAAAACTTACTTTCTAATTCCTTCTTTGACTTTTCAAAAAATTTCCGTTCTTTCTCAAATTTCTTTCTCTCTTTGTATGAACTTCCCTTCTCATTTTCTGAAGCAATCTCAAGCCATTTCTTTTTCTCTGTAATCTCTTTGGCAATTGCAGCATTTTTCTTGATAGTGTTTTTCTTTTCAAGAACAAACACTATCTTCTCTTCATCTAATTCTTTCTTTTTTCTGAACAATGTTGTCCGACAATTCCAAATTCTTTCTTTGACATGCTTCTTCATACTCTTTCTTCTCTTTATCAAACTTGGATCRTTCCAAGATGATAAGTTGTTCAAAATCTGAAATTTGTTTTAAAAGAAATTTAGCATTCAGCTCAAGAGAATTAATCTTACTTTCATAAGATTGACGTTCAGTACAAAATCTTTTCTCTATTTCAGAAAATCTTTTCTTCTCTTTTTCAAAAACAGATCTTTCAGAATTCAAACTTTGTTCAGTCTGCAAAACTTCTCCTTTCTCTAACTCCAGAAAATTCTTTAACTCAATCAAATCATTCTCATGTTTATGAATTTTCTTAATAAAGGCCTCAATCTCTGTATTTTTCCTCTCAACAGAGTTCCTCTCAGCATTTAGTTCAATTTGAACTTCTCGGAGTTTATTGAACAAATCTTGATTAGACTTACGCCTTGTTTGTATCTCTTTTTCACATTCTATTTTGACATCATCCAAGGATTTTTTAAGTTTATCAATCTGATATTTGGATTCATTCTCGATTTGTTCACACTCTTTTTTATGATCTTTCTTTAAGTCTTTGATGTATTCCTCATTAGCATAATTTTTAATGTACATATTTCTGTAATTCTCTTTATAGTTCACAATGCTCTTTTCTAGCTCAGCAATCTTCTCTCTCATCTCCTTTATAATATCTGCCATTTAAAAAAATTGATCAGTTAAAGGATCTATGCAGTGAAATCATTATAAGAAATCAAAGACGATTAAGCTCAAAAAGAAAACAAACAAAATACACTAAAACTGATGAGAATTTAAAAAAAATTCGACGAAAAACTGTAAAAAATCAGTAAAAACAGTCAAAACTGTTGAAAACAGTTAAAAGTGTTAAAAACAGTCTAAGACAGTTAAAACTGATGAAAAACAGTTTACGTGACGGAAAACAGTTCAAAGATTCTCAAACAGTTTAAAACTCAAATCAAAACAATTAAAAAAATATCCAAAATTAAAATCTAAAAATATACAATTCAAAAGTCTAAAATAAGCTTGGCGCATGGTCCTCCCCGTACTCAGACTGCTCCCCAGTTGACTGTTGGAACTCAAATGCTCGAAGAGCTTGCTCTTAAGTAGTCCACACACTCCTCGACCATTGTTTGTAAAGTCTGATGTTTCAAAGACGTCTACTGTGGGAAAACTTCTTGTTCTTAAGCCCTTACGAGAAAGGAACAGTATTTCATCAACTGCAAAGGAGTGCAACTGGTAATTGATTCTGCTCAAACCAGTCTTTGCAGAACCAGTTAATCCTACTGCATTTGATTAGGACCTCTAACACAGTCAGCTAGGACAGCTTGCTCAAAAGACAACTGCTCTCCCTATCGGCCGTGGTGCATTTTCCCTTTCAGACCTCATGCACTTTGTTAACAGAGGCACTTCCTGTCCCAAAAGTTATATTAGCAAGCCGGTTGCCTGCTCAACTAAATGCAACTGTTAATTTGGATCCAAGTATAAGGAATATACAGGAACTCAAATCTTGGCCCGAGTTTCACAATATTGAACATAACTTAAATCAGACAGCTTAAAACTTGAGCAAATCTAACAGCAATGATTTCCAAAAAATGAACTGAGTAAAGAAACAAACGATCAAGTCTTTTGTTATGCAGTTCTCATCTCGTTGAAAGCAGAAGTCCCTGTTCGTGCTATACCATAACCAACCAACACGGCTGCTTGGCATCAACCAAGAAACCCAAGACTTGAAACAGTTAATCTCTGGATGAAGCGAGTGAGGAACTTGGTCTTGAACAGTAAACCTTAGAGCAATATGAACCAAAATACAGTAACCTAATACGYTCAAAACARCTTCTTAAATWGCATCTGTGTGCTGTATGTGAGATTCAGCAGAAAGTTAAGCCAACAGAAGACTAAAAACTAGAATCAGCACATAAGATAACTTCACATTTCATGAATAAAAGCTGTAGCAATTTAGGACAACAGYAGTYCTCAAATCCACAAACACACAGTCACGAAACATAAACCTAAACCTGCTCAAGTCTCYGTTCAGGTTGACAACCGGTTGCTCATTGCTRYAACGATGACYTGYTGTAGTTCCTCATAAGYTATGGYCGTGTCAGGTCTGCTGTYAACYAGSTTCAGATAACAAAGATTACAAAAACAGCTACTAAAACTGTTCTTGAACAAATTACTAGCCAAARCAGAGAAGACTATATGCGAAATCAAATAGGCTTGAATGCTGATAATWAATGTTTCCTTCACAAATCACAGCAAACAAAACTAAACACCTCTGTATGCGATTTACAGTAATTGACTTTGAGATACAAACAAGTATTGCACTATAAACAAGTATTGAGCGATATCCTTTGTTGCTGTTCTTTGAACAATTTGACTAGCTTCTAGTTTTTAATTCTGATGCATCGATTCCAGAAACACAACAGGTGAGAAGACCAAATTATAGTTTGCAGAAATAGATGAGATGAAGAAACTAGTGACCAAATGAATAAGAATCAAACAAGTAATAACATTCATAACCTGAGCAATTTAGAATCCGATTGATATTGATGCTTATCCGATCACTAGTCCGCTCAACTCGCTTAAATCGCTCAACCAATCGATTTGCCTATCCGGACAATTATCTGGTCAAGGGGTGTACGTATCCGGTCACTAGTCCGGTCACCACTGTTTTAAATCGATTGAACTTACCTTCTGATTTGAGCGATTAAGACTCCGATCAACTCAATCGAACGATTTGGATAAATCGGTCACTTATCCGGTCACGAGTTAATCGAATCCGGTCACTAGTCCGCTCAAGGGTTGTTCGATTAAGACATAGAAAAAACAGAACCTTACCTTTTGATTTATGCGATTAAGAATCCGGTTAATCGATTTAAGCGATGAAGTCTCCGATTAATCAAGCGATGAAGTGTAAGAGTATCCGTATGTCTTCAACACAAATTCGGCTTACCTGCGATTTAGATGAAGAAGAAGATGAGAAAAGATTCTAAGTCCAAATCGGATGGATTGGACTTAGAGAAATTGGGCCTGCGGTTTAGTAACCAAAAATACAAACACAAAGAAATTTTAACAAAAAAAGATCAAAAATACTGACTTTTTAAGAAAACATAAGAACACGAAAAATTTTAAAAACACTAAAACCGATTAAATCTTGATATGCAATGATCAAATCACAAAAGTTTGTGAATAACAAAAATTCACAATTCAATTCCGAGCATTTTGATCACGATTTAAACACAAAAACACAAGATTTTTTAAAAAATCGGATCAAACTTAAAAAAAAATTAAGAACACGAAGAACACAAAAAAATTTCAGAAAAAATTCTTCAACAAATCTTCAAAATCTGATTTCTTCTTTTGATCTCTTGCACACACTGCTTTGATACCAATTGATAGTCCCACTTTTGATGATCAATCTTCAATCTTCATAACTATGGTAGAATCTCATATCTAACATTCAAGAACACAAGATATACTTTGAGAGAAAAGGTCAAACATTCAATATTCAGTCAAATTCTCTATTACGTAATGTGTTTTACAAATGAGCTCTCTCTTCTTACAATTACAAGACAAACTCCTATTTATATGGTCAAACTACTAAACATAGTCAAAGTCAAACCTGCCTAAGAAAAGTCAAACATGATGACTTTCACAATTATAGACAATATTTAACTTTCAAGACGAATACAATTTAATACTAAGTTTCAGTCCTAACACTTTGGTATCCAAAGCATTCTGGTTTCGATCTTATTGTGTACAAATATTCTGATCATGGAGGTTGTAAACTCGATCGAAAGTGCACATAAGGAAGCTGTCAATTACTTGGGGACAAGCTCATAAGCTGGACCTCGAAAAAGCATAACTGCGTCTCTACTTCCACAGCTGAAGAAGAGTATGTCGCTGCAGCCAGTTGTTGTTCCCAACTGATATGGATGAAGACTCAACTGAAAGACTATGGCGTAGAGTTTGAGAAGATTCCAATTCTGTGTGACTCAGAAAGTGCTATTGCAATCACAGCCAACCCTGTGCAACACTCAAAAACAAAGCACATCGATGTTCGATAYMWTTTCATCAAGGACCATGTAGAGAAAGGTACGATTGAAATGTTCTTTGTAAACACAGATTTACAACTTGCTGATATCTTTACAAAACCTCTTGATGTAAAGAGATTCAATTTTTTAGTTAGCAAGTTGGGTATGCTAAATCTCTCAAGCTAAACCAGAGCCTCTGCATCCCTTGATGCATACTGTTTTTTTTCAATCCATAAGACAGAGCCTTTGCATAGTTCATGCAGAGTCTCTTACTCTTCTAGCTCTTGTGCAATACAGAGCCTCTGTATAGTACATACAGAGCCTCAGTACCTTGATCATTATGCATGTACTCTACTTTATCACAAATGATCCAAGCATAGTTCAAGGGGGAGCAGATAAGAAAGGCTAAACTCAAGGGGGAGCACAACATCATCTCAGAACAAAGCCTTTGTATGTACTATACAGAACCTCTGCGTTAAAACTCATGATTATTGAACAGAGCCTCTGTCTCTAAACATAGCAAAGTGTTCTCCAGAGGACATGTATAGTCTGATCATGAATCTCTGTTTGAGATCTTAAGGTATGTCTTTTTCTGCATATAGTTCTCTAGTTCTAATAAAAACCTCTACTTTTCTCGAACCAGAACTTTTACAATTAAAACTTTTCTTGTTGTTTTTGAAAAATAAAATATATTATTTAATTAGGAAGGCGTAGAGTTTATTTTTAATTATTTAATAAAAGCAGTTACCCACAATAAGCATCACCGCCTGTGAGCTTATCTTTTCAAACGTGGGAGGCGCCACTGGCAGCTGGCAATCCACGTGGCAGGCCCCCACAGGCTTTACGAAAACCGGTTCAGTTTTACCTGATGTTTGGGGCCCTAAAACACCTAAGTGATTTAATTTTTTTCTATTTAAACAATTTCTTTACCCCCAAATTAATCTTTTACGCTTACAAAATTTCTGAAAGAACTCTCGTTGTCTTCAACCTTTCAACCGCCATTGCCAGAACTCAAAGCTCTCAAACCTGCAGTTAAACATGGTTTCCATCTTCTACCAATCATCCTGATTCACAAGTTAGTACCCCAAATCCGGTCTTTCATCCCATTTCTTGATTCAAGAACCAGTTTTTGAAACCCTAGAAATTTGTTATCTCCTTCCAAAACACAAAACCTACAACAATGTCCTCCTCATAATCTGGAAACTCCCAAACTCATACCATAACCCACAAAACCATGGAAGATACCAGTCAAAACCTTGTTCCCCTACCCATCAAACCAAATAACCATGCCCTAAACCTTCAACTTGACAACTTCGACACCAAATACCATCCCATCATCAACATTCTCCAAAACCACTTCTTGAACTCAGCCTTGACCAACACTGATGACTTGGTTCCTGAGAGATACATACAAGAATATTGGCAATCCTGCACCGTTACTGAATCCCAAAGAGGGATCATAGGAGATTTCTTCATCTCTGCCACCCAAGAATTCGTCACAGTTCGAATTTCAAGATCCTTATTTTCATGAGTTCTTGAAATACCAACAAAAACAGACCTGGGGCTTTCTGAATACGCCCCTCTTCCTACCGGAGACGAAATTGTAACTTTCCTGAAGTTCTTGGGATACAACAAGGCCATTCATTACCCGTCACAATATCGTCGTCAACACTTACCACCGATGTGGAATACACTTTTCACATTAGTCAATCGTTCGCTAACAGGGAAGATAGGGAGCCTCGATATGTGCTCCACGAGTGTTCTACAAATCGTCTATGACATTTTCTTTGACCTGTCCCTCGATAACTCCTTGATACTCTACACCGAGTTCAAGGCCGCCATGGCCAAAAAGTGTCAAGATGTGGCCAAAGGAAGACAACTGCCATCCTTGTTGTTTCCCCGATTCTTGGGTCTTCTCTTAAGACGAGCTCTTGATGACAACAACATTGATGTGGGTCGTCTACCTCCTCACAAGGTAAACGTACTCACTCAATACAGACCAACAGTGCACAAGGAAGGTTATGAAGTAGAAAGACCTATTCCAAAGAGACTCATGAGCTACATTAAGTCTAAGAAGATTAGGAGAGCATACAGACGTACACGCGAGACACTAGAACCAGTGTCTCGAACCCCGGTACGCATAGGAGCAGCCGACAAAGAAGAAAGAACTGAGGACACATCAATGCTTCAGACCGAGGGAGGAACGATGAGAGCAAGGGAAGAGAGAATGAGAGTTGAGGAAGAAAGAGTGAGAGTACAACAAGAGAAAAAAAAAGAAAGAAAACGAGAAGAGGCAAGGAAAAAGAAAGCGGAGAGGGAGAAGAAGAAAAAGGAGGCAGAACGAGCAGAGGAAGAGCGGGCAGAACAGGCTCACCAAACAGAAATCGCTCGCCTAAGAGAAGAGGCCAGACTCAGAGTAGAAAAGGAGGCTCGTCAAATCTTGGCTCAATCCTCTAGTCCAAACCAAGAGGATGACCACGAGCATTATGACGATGCTGCACGGTCTTACACTAGCGAAGAAAGTGGAGAAGAGAAGGAAGAGAGTGACGAAGAAGAGAGTGAGACAAAGAGTGAGGGAGATGAAGAGGAGAGCGAGGAAGAAGAAGAGGAAGAAGAGGGAGGATTCACCTACCCCACTCCAAGTGCAACCATACTATCTGACTCTGGTGGTCGAGACACAGAGATCATTGAAACAGAGGCGTACACCTCGAACCCTAACCAGCCTATCCAACCAGAGGTCGCATCTGCCTCTGGTTATATTAGCCAAAGGGACACCTCTCCACAGGGAACACCCTCTCAAAAGGGTGTAACCTTTGAAAACATAAGTGATATGTCTCCCAATATCATGCCATTTTCCCATACAAAGGAATTTGTTTCCTCTGCACAAGTAGAACCCCAACCTTGTTCAGAGCAAGGACTAGGTGCACCAGACTTTGAAACTCTCAACCAGTCTCCTCATCCACTCATGGAGAGCCCTCTGGCTGGCTCAAAACCAGCCTTGGGTCCTCTCCTAGACAGAACAGAAGTAGTGAATTCTCCTCAAGGAGAACCACGAGGATCTTCTGGAAGCCCTTCCTTGACTAACGTCAATCAGGTCGTGACTGGAGGAGTCCCTGGAACGGGGACTCAATCTGGCCCATGTGTTGAGCCAAAGGTTACCACATCTGCTTATGTCACTAGGGAAGCATTCCATTCCTTTTTCACCTCTATGCAGTGCTCCTTGGAAGAGCTAAAACTCAGCATGGCCCGTGTAGAGCCGTCACCTTCTAGACCTGCTCTGGATGAGATACGAGCATCCTTGGCAGTACTAGGAGCTGAGTCCACGACAAATGCTTCTCCTATCAATACACTAATGGAATTGACAGCAACCAATACAACAACATTACAGCAGCTTGTTGCATCTCTACAGAGGGTTGAGGCGTCTACGTCGATCAACAACCAGGCCCTCATACCTCTGAGTGTACCTGTGGACTATGTCACACAGAGCGCCATGAATGCTCTGGGTGATAGACTCCTACAAAAGGTGGCGGACTTCACTGCAGACTTCAATAGCAAGGCCACAACAGCAACAAAAAACATCAACGACACTCTCGCGCGATTCAACTACCGTTCAGACGATGAAGTGCGAAGCGTTGTCGTTGCAGTCGATGAACTCCTCAAAACCATCAAGGAAGTTATCAGATCCATGTCTCGAGTAGATGATGAAAGACCTAAGCGACAGCGAGATCAATCTCCATGTGCTGAACCATCAAAGAGGAGGTTACTTGACGATGATGAGGACCCAGACGAGTCTCGTCCTCAAAATCGCCAAGAGGGGGAGAACCTGCCTACAGCCATACCAAGTACAACACCTCCGGCTGTCCCCTCTGCAACATCGTCCTCTGTTCCATGCCATCAAAGTCAACCAAGGCAAAGCAGACAAATCCAGCAAGTGCCAGACAACGCAGAGACACTACGCAAAGAGAAAATGCATATGACATCAGAGGCAGAGCCAACCATGCCACACAAGTCTACAGAAGTGATCGACCTTCTATCTACCTATGGATCAGATGACTCTGACCCGGCTCTATCCTTCTCCACAGAGTATGCTATGGACATGGTTGCTCCATCAACAACATCCTAACAAGAAGAAGAGGTGGTAGCCGTGAATGTAGCTGATCCGTCGCTACTACACATTCCGATTGCCATTCCTCTAGAAGAAATAACCGTTGCTGCTCCTCCACCACATCCAAGAACCCACAGAGCTAGGGTCCCTGCTCAAGGGACCAGGATTGTCACTCCTGCGATGAAGCAAGTACCGATCAATCCAAAACAGAGCAGACTCAGAAGGCACAACAAGCGGTCAAAAACGGAAGCATCCCTCTGATCGCGTCGAAAGGATCAAAGAAAACATGGATGCCATATTCAAACCAACACCCATCGACAAATCCATCAAGAACAAGGCAGATAGCGAGGAAATCTACCAGTACCTCTACAACCAAAGGGAAGAGACACCAGTCCAGAAGATAAGTCTCCATCCGATGGCTCAAGAGCACATCAGGCAGAGATTCCTCGATCGCTATACTCAACCAATCGCTATAGTCCACTTTGCTGATCGGATAAAACAAGTCCTGGACATAAAGAAGCGCACCTTTACGCATAATCAGATAGTGTTCTACGAGTACACATATGAGAGGACTCACAGACGGATATGTAGGTTCAAAGATTGTGAACTCATTAATCTAAATCCATGGGATCTTTTTCATCTGTTCTACTTTACATACGACAAGAAGGACAAGGGAGTGAAGTTTGCTGTTGCCAACACTGCCATCGGCCAAACAATGGCAGATCTGCTTGACTACAGAAGCAAGTTTGACTTTCAACTAGCTCTGGATCAATGAGCAGATCAAATGACAGTTGCTGCCCCAAATGAAGAATTACACGGCATCAACAACATTCCCTCCTGGACGGTTCTGGTGGAACCAGAAGTGGGAGTGGTGTTTCGAAACAAGCACAATCAGAAGATCTTATTTCGAGACAACCAAAATTACAAGTACTCCAACTGTACTATACGCTATATAAGAGACAATATGGTCAGGAGCAGAGACAACTCCCTTGGAGCCAAGGAGCGTGCCAAAATAATTCTAAGGTCCATTCAAAATATGCTTGAGTTTCATGAACTTATTAGAAAGCTCATTAGACTTCAAAATGCTTAAGACCTCTTATCTTTTGTAAGTACATTCTCAGTTTTGTTTCAATGTAATTTCAATTTCAATCGTATTGTACTTCATTAGATAGTCAATGTAAACTAGAGGTTGTTTTTTACCTCTGTCTTCTTTTAGACTTGTTTTGCAAATCAAGTAAGAGTCCTTCTTATTTACACTTAGGGGGAGATTGTTAGACCCCAAACCTGTAAAAGTGTAAGTAAGAAGTGTCTTGCTCTAGTCAATAGGACTTAGTCTATAGAAGATGTCTGGCTAAGAGCTCTCATGTGGAGGATCAAGGACCAGAGCTCTTACCCAGAGTGAAGGTTCCGCTATACAGAGCCCGCGCTCTATCTCCGTGATCGTTCAACTCTTGTGCGCCAAAAAGCATAAGCGCTTGACTCCAAGCAACAACTCCAAGACCCAGAGCCTCTGCATAGTACATGCAGACCTTCTATATGTCCATGCAGAGCATCTGGCTACCTTCTTCATGGAAAGTGCGCGTTAGCCCAAACATTCTAGCATGCGTCTAACAACTTAAAGGCGGCTTGACCAAGTCTGCTTCGCTAATCAAGGAACTCAAAGATAAGGATGCAGACTAGTCAGCTTAGAGTTTCATGCCAATTTTATAGCATAGTTAGTTAGACACAATTGTATAAAAGGAGGCCTCCGCCTCAGGTTCAAAAACACCTGAAGAAGCCGACTTAAACTATACGCAAACTCTTGTGAGATTACATTTGTTCTTCAATAGTTCATCATTTATAAATAAAAACATTTGGTTATTCAAAGAGTTGTTTTAACTGCTTTACGTTTCTCTTTGAATATCTAGTTTAATCAATAGAAATACATGTTGTTCTTAAGTATTATTTTAAGCAAACAATATTTCTRCAAATTTAGAGTATGTGGGTCCAACAGTAATGCTTATGACTGAGAAATTAATGCTCAATGTTCAGCATTCCAAGTTCGTTGATTAAAATATTGAACCTTATTTCATCAAGGGGTTCTGTGTAAAGGTCAGTGAAATGGTACTCAGTAGGAACAAAATGAAGTTCAACATCAACTTTCATCACATGATCTCTAATAAAATGATATATGATCTCAATATGCTTGGTCTCATAATGAAGAACAGAGTTGTTGGCTATAGCAATAACATTGGTATTGTCGCAATAGATAAGAATCTTTGATAGGTTAAATTCGTGGTCATTGAGTTGATTTCTCATTCATAGGACTTGACCACAACAACTTCCTGCAGAAACATATTCAGTTTCAGTGGTTGATCTAGACACCAAGTTTTACTTCTTTCATGTCCAGCTTACCAACTTTCCACCTAGAACCTGATAGCCTCTAGTACTATTTTTCATATTCAACTTACAACCTGCAAAATCACTATCTGAATACCCTATTAGATCATACCCTGAGTCTTTGGGGTACCAAAGACCCAGATTGGCTGTACCATATTAATCCCATATTATCAATCATGTAATAATGAATTCACAATATGATCAAGAATCAAACCGTCTTGTATATTGAATTCTCTCTCTACAAAAGATATTACAATGAAAGTATTCTACTTCAAAGTTAACACAGCTATTTATACTCTATAGGCAGTAACGTTAGTAGGTTTCCCATAAGAATCCTTGTTTAGCGTTAAAGGAGGTGCCATAGGGGTCTTCATCGCTAAGAATTTGGTTAGCTCAAACTTTTTAAGTTTGTCCTTGACATATTTACCTTGGTTTATGAATATGCCTTTTTTAGATTGCTTGATCTGAAGGCTAAGAAGGTAAGTCAGTTCACCTATCATGCTCATTTTATATTTGCATTTCATATGTTGAGAGAATTTAATGCACAATGACATTCAAATGTAATCTCATCGAAATATATCTAAACAAGTGTAACACCCCAAATCCACACATTTCATATAACACATATTTCATATATAGAATACATGTTTTCCCCCACATAGGTCCTTGATACAAGAGTCTGTAATATAAAATACACGACCCAAAAATTTTAGAAGTACAAGTTCTTGTATCCTATCATCTATGCTTCCAAAACAGCTAAGAATATAGAGAAGTAATTCACACAATACTCTTTCCCTTATCATTACCTGCACACATAATTTTGGAAACAAGAAAATGAGGGTTAGAAATGAATGTTTAGTGAGGTTCCCTTCTATGTAATGCAGGGTGAGGATCACCAAAATGTTTATTTCAAATCATTCATCTTATGAAGTAAAATTAAAACATACTGCCTCGATCCATCGGACCTCTGGTTTCAAACAACACTTAGAAAATATTTTGACACAGGACCAGAGCTCCTTTGGTCTCTCTTCCAGAGCTTCTGGTCTTCACGACCAGAGCCTCTGGTTCTAAACCACACTTAGAAAATATTTTAAACATCCTTGACCAGAGCCCCTCTGGTCTCTCTTCCATTTAGGAGCAGAGCCCCTCTGGTCCCTCTTCCAGAGCTTCTGGTCTTCATGACCAGACCCTCTGGTTGAACTAACCAGAACTTTTGCTCACATAATTTTTTAAAATGAACTTCAATAAACGTTCAATCAATAAGATAACCTTTTTATAAAAAGAGAGATTATAAAGAGTTCACGTTCGACCAGAGCCTCTGGTTGAACTAAGCAGAGCTTCTCGTTCAAAAGACATGACCAACTAGAGCCCCTCTTGTTCAACGCTTAACCAGAGCTTCTCTGGTTCAAACGACATGACCAACCAGAGCCCCTCTGGTTCAATGCTTAACCAGAGCTTCTCTGGTTCAAAAGACATGACCAACCAGAGCCCCTCTGGTTCAACGCTTAACCATATCTTCTCTGGTTCAAAAGACATGACCAACCAGAGCCCCTCTTGTTCAACGCTTAATCAGAGCTTCTCCGGTCTATTTTTCATAAAAAGTTTCTAAGTATAAAATTCTTTTCTTAGACATTTAAAACATATGATTTTGACATGAAAACATTTAACAAAAGATACAACACCTCTAATCCAATTAATACATTTTAGTAAAAACTTGCTCATCCTTCAAATTAATAACTAAAATCCTCTGGTCCAATGATGAGGACCAACCAGAGCCCCTCTGGTTCCATACAAGGAACAACCAGAGCCCCTCTGATTCCTCATGAAAATAACCATTCTGTTTCAAAACACTTTTAACCAATACCAATGGCCATAAGCCAAGTTTTCCCCTATTTAATATACCACCCTTATTCCTCCATCAAAACAGGGCTACTTATCAGAACAGACATAAGTCACCACGTCTGAAAGTACCCATTCCCAGTTCCAAACCAGAACAGACAAAAGTCACCACTTCTGAGGGTACTAAAAATAAGTTTCATACCAAAACAGACTTACGTCACCACGCTTGGTAGAAACAATTTACAAAAACCACTTC
>NW_020201194.1:55902-61055 GCF_001531365.2 Cynara cardunculus var. scolymus | reverse complement strand
TTTAAAAGAAAACTCACAGTTTATACTCAACGGTAGTTTAAAACTCACTTAGATCCTCAAAAACAGAATCATAAACCAAACTGTTTAAAACATTAATCTACATCCTTTTTACCCTGAAACATATTCGAAACAGTAACAGCTTATCTGTTGTTTAAAACAGTATAACATCTTCGAAATCCAGATTCAACAATTAAGCCACAAATACATAAAGGAATCAGTTTCAAAACTACTCACCTTATCAAAYAGATTTCTTGAAGATAATCACACAGCAAAAGCTTTATTCTTAACACAGAATCTTCAAGAACACCTTAACTCACACACAGGTTCTTTTCTAAGAGAGTGACAGAAATAACGATAACCTTATCAAACTCTTCTTTTAAATATCTTCACCTAGGCGGTGGAGGACTTTAATAATAAAACTTCAAAGGCGGTGAAAGCTTTTGTCCAATAGAAATAACTTTGGGCGGTGGATTTTGCATTATAAAATTCATGGTTCATAACCATGAAGATATAAGCTTTTAAATAATAAAATAATGTTCACCCAAATAATTTATCACAATTATACACCACCTTATGCTTGTTTCACACCACATGCATATATGTATAAATCATATATGTCATGACACCTTTTCAAATATATGCATATTTCATGTAATTCACATAATAAGCACGTATAAATTACCTCAACCCAAGTTATGTGAAACCCGGTTATAACATTCTCTCCCCCTTAAAAGAATTCCGTCCCGGAATTCATTCAAATAACCATGGATATATTTTTTTTCTTTCATTTCTGATTCTAATTCCCATGTTGCTTCTGATCCTTTGTGAAATCGCCACTGTACCCTTACTAGACTTATTTCCTTATTTCTCAACACACGGGGTTTTGTGGTCAGTTATAGCTTCTGGAGTTTCTACAAAATTTAGTTTGTTATCCAACTAAATCTCCGGAAGTGGTATTGCCATACTAGGATCAGCAAGGCATTTCCTTAGTTTTGACACATGGAAAGTATTGTGAATCAGATTAAGTTCCTCTGGTAATTCAAATTGGTATGCTACTGGTCCAACTCGTTTACAAATTTTGAATGGATCCACTTTGATTCCTTCTTGTGACACAACATGGTCCCAACTAATTGGTCAAATAAATCATCAATCCTGGGTAATGATATCTATTCTTAACTGTCATTTTGTTAAGCTTCCGATAATCTATACACATTCTTATTGACCTGTCCCTCTTTTTAATAAATAAAACCAGAGCTCCCCAAGGTGAAGTACTTGGTCTAACAAAACCCTTGTCAAGTAGATCATTCAGTTGAGTCACCAATTCTTGCAACTCTGATGGGGCTAATCTATATGGTGTTTTGGCTACGGGTGCTTCCCCGAGTATCAAATTAATCTTAAATTCAATAATTCTATCTGGAGGTAGTCCTGACAAGTCTTCTAGAAAGACTTCAGGATATTCACTAACAATCAGAATCAATTCTTGCTTATTCTTTTCTTTCTTAATACCAACTATGTAAGCTAAAAATCCTTGATATTTCTTTTGGATACATTTTCTGGCTTTCATCACAGATAGTAAATAGGTACGATGATTCTGATTATCACCATAAATTACGACTATCCTTTTGTTAGGTAACATAATTCTAATCATCTTTTCCCTGCAAACGATGCTAGCCTTTTTTTCTACCAACCAATCCATTCCTACCACCACATCAAATTCCTTCATAGGCATGGGAAACAATCGGATGGGTAGCTCACAACCCTCAATCATGATAGTGCAGTTTTCAAATACGTAATTAATAGATACTTGACCGTTAGCAGTATCAACTACTAATTTATCGTCAAGTGGCACATAATTCATACGAGCACATAAGGCAAATGATGGGGATACAAACAAGAAGTTTGCACCCGAGTCAAATAACACTTTAGCATGTAAGGAGTTCACGAGAAATGTACCTGTTACTACATCGGGTGTAGTTTCTGCTTCATGTGTGGTCATTTGAAAAGATCGACCCCGCGCCCCACCTGTTGCTCCTTTGCCCATATTTGGTTTTCCTCGGCATGTTGATGTATTGCTCTCCATAGCTAACTGTGGAGCTTTCATTTGTGGACAATTTGGTCTGAGGTGATCCGGAGAATTACAATTAAAACACCTTTTAATTGTTGGGCAAACATTCGATAAATGACCTGTTTCACCACATCTATAACATTTCCTTATCCCACTTCTGCATTATCCCTGATGAACTTGATGACATCGGGGACAAATCCTTTAATTGAATCTTTGTATGGGCCTATTTTCATGCTTTACAACTTTTGGTCCTTTGTATTCGGTTGATGGATCTTCCCATTTCCTCTTTTCTATCGCTTTCCCTTATTCTTCTCTATTCTTATTTCTTTCTGTTACTTCTGCTCCGTCAACGGTCAATGAAAATGTAGCCGTATTCATGGCTATGACAAATTCTCGGATTGATGGTTTCAATCCCCAAATATATCTTTCCACCTTTCTGGATTCTGAGGAAATATAATGTTCTGCAAATCTTGAATATTCGATGAACTTCTCTGTATATTCCCTTACCGTTCTGTTTCCTTGTTCCAATTTCAAAAAATCTTTTTTCATTTGTCTAACAGCAGCTTTTGAGCAAAACTGCTCCTTGAATTTGTTGACAAATTCTAGCCATGTCATAGTTTGCAAAATATCGGTTCTGGCTAAGGATTCTGCTTCCCACCAAAATAGCGCATTCGATTTTAACATCGAGACTGCAAATCTAACTTTATCTGTTTCAGTACATCGGATGGTATTGAATACAGACTCCATCTTCTTGATCCAACACATAGCCTTGATTGGATCTCTTTCTCCTGAGAAGGTTGGTGGTTTACACGTTAGAAACATCTTTATATCTTCTTCCTTGTTATTGATGATTGGGATTGATGGAGTAACTTCAATTCTGCCTGTCTCCATTCTGGCAGGATTTCTTAAGATAGAAGTCAAGGTTTACCTTAGCCTTCCCATTTCTTCAGCTAATATGTCTCTTGTTATATATTTGGGTGAGACATCTGTTCATGATTCATATTTTCAGAGTTTGATTCTGCTTGATTTATATTGATTTCTGGCTGACTTATTCTGCCTCTAGCCTGCCCTCTACCTCTGTCTCTACCTCTGCCCTCAGAGGTACCAATAGGAACAACAGGGGATTCTTCTTCTTTGGGGCGGGTGATCCTTTCTGACCTTCTTCATCTACTAGACATCTGTAGATATCAAAGTTAAAACACACATTTTTCACATTCCCAAATATAATAAAGTGTCCAAGTTCAGTTATGTACCCGTATATTCAAAATTACATTGGCCAGATGTAATTCGAAAATACATTATACACTGACCTCTTAACTTATTATATTTATTTCAAAGGTTCTAGCTATGTCTGGGACCCTAATATGCAATAGAATAGTTTAAGTCTAGGCATCATCATGCAACTGAACACCTAAATCCCTTAAACTTAGGCTCTGATACCAACTCTGTAACACCTCAAATCCACACATTTCATATAACACATATTTCATATATAGAATACATGTTTTCCCCCACATAGGTCCTTGATACAATAGTCTGTAATATAAAATACACAACCCAAAAATTCCAAAAGTACAAGTTCTTGTATCCTAGCATCTATGCTTCCAAAACAGCTAAGCATATAGAGAAGTAATTCACACAATACTCTTTCCTTTATCATTACCTGCACACATAATTTTGGAAACACGAAAATGAGGGTTAGATATGAATGTCTAGTGAGGTTCCCTTCTATGTAATGCAAGGTGAGGATCACAAAAACGTTTATTTCAAATCATTCATCTTATGAAGTAAAATTAAAAACATACTGCCTCGATTCACTGGACCTCTGGTTTCAAACAACACTTAGAAAATATTTCGACACAGGACCAGAGACCCTCTGGTCTCTCTTCCAGAGCTTCTGGTCTTCACGACCAGAGCCTCTGGTTCTAAACCACACTTAGAAAATATTTTAAACATCCTTGACCAGAGCCCCTCTAGTCTCTCTTCCATTTAGGACCAGTGCCCCTCTGGTCTCTCTTCCAGAGCTTCTGGTCTTCATGACCAGAACCTCTGGTTGAACTAACCAGAACTTCTGCTCACATAATTTCTTAAAATGAACTTCAATAAATTTTCAATCAACAAGATAACCTTTTTATAAAAAGAGAGATTATAAAGAGTTCATGCTTGACCAGAGCCTCTAGTTGAACTAACCAGAGCTTCTGGTTCAAAAGACATGACCAACCAGAGCCCCTCTGGTTCAAAGCTTAACCAGAGCTTCTCTGGTTCAAAAGACATGACCAACCAGAGCCCCTCTGGTTCAACGCTTAACCAGAGCTTCTCTGGTTCAAAAGACATGACCAACCAGAGCCCCTCTGGTTAAACGCTTAACCATAGCCTCTCTGGTTCAAAAGACATGACCAACCAAAGCCCCTCTAGTTCAACGCCTAACCAGAGCTTCTCTGGTCTGTTTTTCATAAAAAGTTTCAAAGTATAAAATTCTTTTCTTAAACATTTAAAATATGATTTTGACGTGAAAACATTTAAAAAAAGATACAACACCTCTAATCCAATTAATACATTTTAGTAAAAACTTGCTCATCCTTCAAATCAATAACTAAAATCCTCTGGTCCAATGATGAGGACCATCCAGAGCCCCTCTGGTTCCTTACAAGGAACAACCAGAGCCCCTCTGATTCCTCATGGAAATAACCATTTTGTTTCAAAACACTTTTAACCAATACCGATGGCCATAAGCCAAGTATTCCCCTTCTCAATAACATCAATACCATTATTTCTAATAAGAACAATATCTTTGAGTTCTCAAATCACAAAGAAGTAAGGACTCAAATCTATTGTAGTCTTAAAAGACATAACAGTAGGAGTTATAATATTCACACATAATTGACACTCTTATTCCAAAAAACTCCCCTCCTTAATATACCACCCTTATTCCTCCATCAAAACAGGGCTACTTATCAGAACATACATAAGTCACCACGTCTGAAAGTACCCATTCCCAGTTCCAAACCAGAACAGACAAAAGTCACCACGTCTGAGGGAACTAAAAATAAGTTTCATACCAAAACAGACTTACGTCACCACGCTTGGT
>NW_020201194.1:49657-55597 GCF_001531365.2 Cynara cardunculus var. scolymus | reverse complement strand
TACTCAACGGTAGTTTAAAACTCACTTAGATCCTCAAAAACAGAATCATAAACCAAACTGTTTCAAACATTAATCTGCATCCTTTTTACCTCGAAACAGATTTGAAACAGTAATAGCTTATCTGCTGTTTAAAACAGTATAACATCTTCGAAATCCAGATTCAACAATTAAGCCACAAATACATAAAGAAATCAATTTCAAAACTACTCACCTTATCAAACAGATTTCTTGAAGATAATCACACAGCAAAAGCTTTATTCTTAACACAGAATCTTCAAGAACACCTTAACTCACACATAGGTTCTTTTCTAAGAGAGTGACAGTAATAAGGATAACCTTATCAAACTCTTCTTTTAAATATCCTCACCTAGGCGGTGGAGGATTTTAATAATAAAATTTCAAAGGCGGTGAAAGCTTTTGTCCAATAGAAATAACTTTGGGCGGTGGATTTTGCATTATAAAATTCATGGTTTCTTAACCATGAAGATATAAGCTTTTAAATAATAAAATAATGTCCACCCAAATAATTTATCACAATTATACACCACTTTATGCATGTTTCACACCACATGCATGTATGTATAAATCATATATGTCATGACACCTTTTCACATATATGCATATTTCATGTAATCCACATAATAAGCACGTATAAATTATCTCAACCCAAGTTATGTGAAACCCGGTTATAACAACAAGAATGATATGACCCATTACTTTCCTAAGAAATAAGGTGTTGTCAATCATTCCACGAACCAACTTTTCAGTTTATAGAAAGGAAGAAAGGGTATTATATCATGCACAAGGTGCTTGTTCTTACCTATAAAGAGTTTTATCCAGTCTATAGACATGATATTGTTATTTAGAATCAAGAAATCCTGGAGGTTGTTCAACATAGACTTCTTCTTGAAGTTTGCCATTGAGAAAGGCACTCTTCACATCCATCTCATATACCTTGAAATCTTCGTTAGCATCATAAGATAAGAATAGTCGAATTGTTTTGAGTCTAGCCACTGGAGCAAAGGCTTAACTCGCACACACTCCCTTGATCAAGACCCCAAGCACTACAGGTCAGRTTCAATTATTTTTCTTTTATTGAATTCTAATCTTTACAAAGGATTTTATTGGCCTAATTTATTGTAATCTATGCCTTCCTCTTGTCTATAGCCCTAAGCAACAAGCCTAGCCTTGTTCTGGGTTTGTTAAACCCCATCTTGTGAAAGTGTAAGTAAGAAGCCTCTTACTCTAGTCCATAAGAATTAGTCTTTAGAAGTAGTCTGGACTAAGAGCTCTCATGTAGAAGAGGTCAAGAGACAGAGCTCTTACTCAAAGAGTCAAGGATCTCGCATACAGAGCCCGCACTCAATTCCGTGGACTATAAGGTCCTAAGCACCAAGAAGCATAAGTGCTTGATGCAGAGCTACACTCCAGATATAGAGCTTATGTATAGTACATGCAGAGCTTCTGCATATGCAGAACATCTGCATAGTACATGCATTGCTTCTGCATAGTATATGCAGATCCTCTAGTCTCCCAACTCCATGGAAAGCGTGCTTCGTTAAGATATTCTCACAAGCGTCAAATAGAATCAAGGCGGCTTAACTTAGTCCGCTCCATATTTCAAGGGCAGTCAATGATAAGGATGCAGATTCAGCAATCAGAGTTTCAAGCCATAATTCTAGCATAGTCTGTTTGACTTAGGTGTATATAAGGAGGCATTCTCCTCAGGTTAAAAATAACTGAGAGTGCCGACTTATATTATAGCCAATTCTTGTGAGAATATGTTTTAGATTGAGAGTTTTTATTTTCTCATCTAATAAAAGCATCCGACTTATTCAAAGTCATTTAGTGTTCATATATATGTTGAATATTTCGTTTGATCATTTCAGTACACTGTTTTATTCCATTCATAATCTTCATTAATTGTGTTTTCTGAAAATTAAGAGTATATGTGTTCCAACAATTGGTATCAGAGCCAACTAATCAAATTCATTGATTAGTCGATCGATATCCATCGGGATACCTCTCTTAATTTCTGATTATTCGTTTTTTTAAAAGGAATTTCATTCTTAATTTTAAACCATTAGAAAATGTTTGCTTTTAGTATTCTGGAAATCTGCTACATCTCGTCTATCACTTTCAAGTCAATTTTTCTTCTCAAAAATCCTTAAAGAAAATGTGTAGTCAATCATGGAACTCCATGTATAGCGCTAGATCCCTTACAAAACCTCCAACTCTCATTAGGGAAGAATATCCCCAATAGAAAATTCGAATGATCAATTTTTACTAAGGTCTCGACCTTGAACTTTACGAGTCAATTTTAAACGAACGGCCCTTTTGTACCTACTACCCTAATTCCCCACATTCCTGCTACTGGCGACACGGTCGAAGTACCTGCCAGAAGAGTTCCCAAGTGTTGTTCCCCTTGAATCAATCTTCAAGTTAACTTCTATGAATCAATGGCAGAATCTTGATATTGCATTAAAGAAAATATGAGAGAGTTGAGAGAAAAGGTCAAATACCAAATATTAGTCAAACTTCAATATACGTAATCAGATATTACAATTGAGTTCTTACTAGATTAAACTAAACAAATCTATATATAGGGTCAAAGATTGAACCCTTCAAAGTCAAAAGTCAAACTGCAAGAAAGTCAAACATGATGACTTTTATACAATTATAGACAAAATTAACTTTCAAGAAGAATACAATTTATCACTGATTTTCAGTCCTAACATTCTCCCCCTTTGTATTTAGGCTTGAAAGAATTTGCGCGTGTTGAAACTTGTTTGATCTTTGTCTCTTTAAGTACTTTATGTCTTCTTCAAATCACTTAAAAAAAATCTTCACATTGAAATCTTCAGACGATTGTTTGTTGAGAAAGATCTTCTAACATTCTCCCCCTCGAATGTAGAACAACGATGATATTCTCTTTTGACAATGTAGAACATAAACAGTAACAGTCTTCAGAATTGAACTTTAACAAACTTTCTCTTCAAAGGTAGTCTTCATCAGCAAACTGTTTTAAAATTGATCTTCACATTCAACAACTCTAAAACATTGTAGAACAGGAATAATCTTTTGTAATAATCTCCAGTTGCACTTTTTTTGATTCTTTTGCCGATCTTTGTTGTTACTCGCCCTTGATCTTTGTAATAAATTCCCCTTATAACGTTCGGAAATGAACATTTCCTTCATTATTACATACTCTCCCTTATGATGAAATGAGAATCATTACATCATACACAAGAATGAATGAAATCTTTCGCGAAATTCGTCAATTCATGAAATTGTAAGTAGATCTTTTCAAATCCACTTGTTTAATCTTTTCAGATTTATGAAATGGGAAGGTAACAACCAATTTTAACGAATGAAATTGTTTTCAATCATATGAAAAGATTGGTCTGTGAGTATAACAGATATATTCAGTACAACGGATGTACTTTATATATGAGACTTTTTAAGATTCATCTCACCAGGTCTTCCATTCAATCATTGATATCTTATAAAAGTATATCTATGAATGTTTTGGCAAAATAACATATAAATTGCAAAATCTATGTAGTGTAGAAAGATAAAGCAACATATGCTTCTATTTAGGCTCACAAAGATAAACCATGTGGACTACACAAATTTTCAGGCTTAATTCGTGATCAAAAAGACTTGAAGGGGGGACATATATTATTCTGTTTCAATATCAACTTTCTCCGAATGAGAAATTGATAAATTGTGAGCTACGTGTCCTAAGTGTTATTGAAATACTTATCTGTTAAGAGATAAATGAATAGTTGGTGGGGTTGTGACAAGAATTGGCCTGGGCTTTGCCTTTTTCAATAATAGTCTCGAAAGAATTGAGAACTAATAGATTTCATGGTATGCCCGGTAATTTGAAGTTTGGAACAGGATTCTTGTGTTCTTTTAATCATGACACAACTCTCATCAATTCTTTTGGCTTACCCAACTACCCCTCTCTTTTTCATTTTAATCTCAGCACACAAACCTTTTTGTATTTAAAGGTCACTCAGATATGGTTGTCCTCATGGGTAGGTTTGTCGGTTCTGACATTCCATAGAGGTATTTTTGTTAAGCACTCAGTCCCTCCTAAATAAAGTATGCTCATATGATCACAAGAGTTGATCAAAACTAATATTTCAGATAAAGCACAATGATCAGATAAAAATTGATCAAGATATTTTTCTTTAAGCACAATCAATGAAAGGAGTGATATAAGAAATTAGATTATTCAGAATGGAAGAGAAATGAATGAAGATTTGTAAGAACAAGTTTACAGATTCTGTAAAAAAATATGAATGAATGAAGTGTATATCAATCAAAGCAAAAAAAAAAAATCAGAAAATCAACCTTTGAATACAAACGAGTGTATTATCACCGAAAAAGATATTATTTTAAGAGACGTGATAATAACAATATGAAAAATAACTGAAACAGGTATTGCAGTTATGCTTGATGAGAAATTACGCAAGTAAAATCTCAGAAAATGTACTCGTTTCCGAAAACAAATTTTACTTTCCAAAAACATTTATTGAACTTCTAGAGACTCCCCCTAGAAAGTAGATTATAGTAATGTTTCAGTTCAGCTCAAAAATTAAAAAAATAAAGGAAACATTTTTAGCACGGGTCCTAAACTGGGTGTTTAGAAACCACACTCGGTAAAGCACGAGTCCTGAACTGAATCGTTCAGAAGCCTTTGTTTGGATAGTTTACAACTCCCCCTGCATTAGTGCATCAATGATATGATATTCTGATCAGCACAAAATTGACACACCTTCAAAATAAGATCAAAAATATTTTGGTACCCAAACAAACTTGGGTCCTATTTTATTAGTATCAGGCTGGGGTATGTTGTAACTTCCAAACCATCTATGTCTATTAGATGTTTTCTTTTTAGCACTTTTAACAGGATGATCAGATACAAAATATGACCCATACCAGTTATTGTAATCATACATGTTCTGATATCTGTTGTCTGCACTCCATCTGTTGTATGTCTTATTGTTCACAAAATCTGTTGTTTTGCTTGTGGAGCACATGATTCTTCTCTTGCTAAGATGAATCAAATCAGTAGTAGATCTTACAAAATAAGGAAGATTATTAGTAACAACAGGGGTACAAGATGAAACAGATTCAGAAGCGATGTCAAGCCACTTTTTCTTTTCAGAAAGCTCTTTAGCAATAACTCTATGTTTGTTTGTAGTATTTCTTTTCTCAAGAGCAAATTGCTTCTTTTCTTCATCTAAAGCCTTTTGCTTTAGAGAAATACTGTTAGACAATTTCTGAGTTTGGCTTTGACACTCTTCTGTAATGTCTTTCTTCTCTTTATCATTATTGACACGTTCCAAGATGATCAGCTGCTCAAAATCAGAGATTTGTTTTAAAAGCAATTTAGCGTTCAACTCAAGAGAGTTTATCTTATCTTCATAAGATATTCGTTCAGCAAAAATCTTTTCTCTATATCAGAATATCTTTTTTTCTCTTTCTCAAAAGCTAATCTTTCAGTATTCAGACTCTGTTCAGCTTCCAACACTTTCCTCTTTTCTAATTTCAGTAATCTTCTTAATTCAATCAAATCTCTATCAGATTTATGAACTTATCCAGGTAAGTTCTCAGTCTCTGTATCAATTTTCCTAGAAGAATTCCTCACATTTTGCAGATCTTGAAGTTTGTTGAACAATTCCTTATTAGCATTACTCTAAGTCTTCAATTCTTCTTCACACTCTTTCCTTACTGTGATAACCAGATCTTGATTGTCACCAGAGATAATGAATATATGATTATTTGTTATATATGATTAAGTGAGAGCATGATAAATTGATACATTTGATCATACTAGTATGTGAAAATATGCATAATATAGATACATGAGTGAGATTATGTGTATATGTGGATGCACATGTATGTATGATATATATATATATATAT
>NW_020201194.1:47640-49037 GCF_001531365.2 Cynara cardunculus var. scolymus | reverse complement strand
TCTCAATCTTGAAGATTCTTCAAGATTATAAAAAGGTATGATACTAATTATTTTACTTTCGTAAAACATCATAAGTTTGCATCTACTTTCTTCCACATCTTGATCTTTTAGTTAAAAAATTTCCGAAGAACTAAATAGGGGAGATTATTTATCAAAGACATGAAAATGCCTTCAAGAAGGATAATAATCTATCATTCATGTTCTTTGAACTTCAAAGTTGAAAGAAAAACTCTTTGCATGTGAAGCTTTAGCCTGTAAAAATTTAGTTTTGAAATGATAAATCCTACATGCATCTTTAATCTATTCTATCTTTATCGAAAACTCAATGGAATCGGGAAAGATTCTTCCCTGGAGATTTAAATTTATTTCTCTAGCTTGAAAATGGTGTTAAAACTTGGAAAAGGATGAGTTCGACCCCAAATGACTGCCACTCGRTGAGCGTGCAATCTGTTTCGCGGGCTGTGTAACTGAAGGTTGAAGAGTAATGATGAGGAATTTAAAACCCACTCAAACTTCTTGGTATTTGGAAATAGTCGGCTGAGATCATTATTTTTAATGATGTGACAAGTTAGGCATAAAATGACTTTTGGAAGGTTCCTATTTTTAGAGTTTTGAGGAACCCAAAAATATTTGGAACAAAATTTATAATCTGTCCAAAAATCAGCTTTTGAGTAAAGGATTTTGATTTCTATTAGATAAATGTTGGGCTGTTTTTAGATTAAATAATAAAATATCAACCTTATTTTATAAAAATCCGATGGCATTACATGGGATTCAACTTGACTCTATCTTCATCAAGAACCCATGGGTGATCTGAATGTTGGATGTTGGTCTATTTAGGAAGGCAAGGCAGGCATTGAGAGCTTCAGACTCCGTTCTCTTGGATATTCATCATCAAAACTGTGAGTTCTCGCGGTGCCACTTTTAATGCTTTGTTTAGTATTTGGGGGGAAAGCATGAGATTAAACAAACTATGCATGTTACTTGTTTGAAACCATTGGACTAAAGAACTGCTTAGTCAAGTTTTGTTTGAAACGATTGGACTAAGGAACTGCTTAGTCAAGTTTTGTTTGGAACCATTGGACTAAGGAACTGCTTAGTCAAGCTTTGTTTGAAACCGTTGGACTAAGGAACTACTTAGTCAAGTTTATTATGTCATGAAATATTGACTGTTACTGCACTTGAAATAAATGCTAAATTGATGTGCTTGGGAGTATATTTTCCAAATAAAGTCCCCGTCCGTAAACGCTACTTGTTAACTCGGGTACATCCCCAGGCCGTGGTATTGTGGATAGCCGCTAATGTGTTGATAGTCCCACCCAGAACGGGGTGCACATTACCTATGTTTTCTTGTCTAATCATGTGGAATTTGGACCACCGCTGAATTAGTACATCTA
>NW_020201194.1:34159-46635 GCF_001531365.2 Cynara cardunculus var. scolymus | reverse complement strand
GGACCAGAGGCGATGGGATGGAAATCCCATAAAGCTATAAAGTGTGTATGTGGAACTAGAAGCTCTGGTTAGAAGGACCAGAGGCAAAGGAATAGGAACTCCTTAAATTTGTTTGAGTTCATGGATGCACTAGAAGCATTGATGAAAAGGAAACCAAAGATCGATGGATAGGTTAGTTAGTGTTTTTCTAAGTATGAAAGTTGAACCAGAGGCTCTGGTCTCGTAACCAGAAGCTCTGGTAAGTGCATTATGAGGAATCAGAGGCTCTGGTAAGTGCATTATGAGGAACTAGAGGCTCTGGTCTTGTAACCAGATGCTCTGGTAAGTGCATTATGAGGAACCAGAGGATTGATGGACGAGAAATCCATTATTATTCTAAGTGTGGATGTTGAACCAGCGGTTGATAGAATAGAATTCCATTGGTTTGCAAGAGGACCGAGGGATGAGAAATCCTTTCCTAAGAATTTTAGTTGAACCAGAAGCTCTGGTCATGAGACCAGAGGCTCTGGTCATGGAACCAGAGGCTCTGGTAGTACAATCTGAGACTTTATATTTGAGAGTCTAGTTTGATTTCCACTCTTAGCCTTGTTTAGAAGCTTTGGCTATATCTGTAAGTACTTATAGATGGTGTATTTAGTAATTAAGGTTATTAATGTCGTAGATCACTATGGCGTCATCCGATTCTAGTGAATACTCAGTCGATGAATCCGGTTACGTGGTTGGCCACTCTAGAAGAAACTCAGCCCATAATGAAGAGATAGACCTGTATGAGCAGGACACTGCGACCAGTGGAGCATCTGCTTCTCCACAAGCATCCTTCCTACCCCCTTCGGAGCCAGCACCTGATGTTCCACCACGAACCTATCATGGTTTAAGGATCAGAGTCACGCCAAGGAAGAGCATTCCACTGCCGCAACGTGTGGCATTTGAGGACTCTGTTAGAGTCATAGGAGAGACATCCCGACCACAATTGGGGAGCAGGATAACATAAGTGGTGACCGGGATACCTGCGTCCTGCACCTAGGGCATGAATCCGGCTGAAAGAGAATGGGTAAGGAGAATTGCATCTGATACGCAAGTGCACCAGACCCGGCTGGGATACCACCACCACATCATGAACAACCTGTCCGATGTGATAGAAGCACACCATCAGCGCATGTTGAGGAACACGGACGTCGTCGCTGCAGCAAGGCGGGAAATAAGGAGGTTGTAGAGGTGGATTGTAGTTAGTGGAATGGTGATGCTAATTTTGGGAATAGTGATAGGATGGATGTTGTTCTAGAAGAAGGATTAGTGGTAGGATGCCCACTCTTTTGCGTAGAAACTCATTATCCTGTTTTGTGTGACTGTGAACATCTTTGAATGCATAATGTCTTTTTGTGAAACGCTTATTTATGTCAAGTTATGGTGTGCATAAGATTATTTTATTCTGGTTGTGTAAATGGTTGAATAATATCCATGTGATGAACACTCTTGGCATCATTTAAATGACTGAAAGCTACCACCTTTGTTATGCCATAAAAATGACGAATTCCCTTCTGACTTAGGCTTAGAAGATGCCGCCAAGGAGAGAAAATCCCAAGATTGCATGACTTGTATCAGAACAACTTCTGGCAGCACTCCCAACATAGTCAGTCAAGTGGCTGCTGGCATGAATGCAAACCAACCAAATAATCCAGAGCCGAGGACGGCTAGGGAATGCACTTATAAATCCTTTAGATCTTGCAACCCGGAAGAATTCAATGGAACTGAAGGAGCAGTAGGATTATTATCATGGCTCGAAAGTATGGAGTCTGTTCTTCACATTAGCAAATGTACTGAAGGAAATAGAGTAGAATATGTGGCGTTTCTGTTGTAAGGGAGGGCACTTACCTGGTGGAATACATTAGTGCAAACCAGAGGCCGAGAAACGGTTAACCAGTTTTCTTGGGAAGAATTTAAAAAATTGCTAAAGGATGAATACTGCCCAAGAAGCGAACTCTAGAAGTTGGAAATAGAGTTATGGAATCATGAAATGAAAGGATAAAATATAGCTGCTTATACAGCTCGATTCCATGAGTTGACGAATTTAGTACCTCATTTAGTGACACCGGAGGAAGTCCGCATCGAGAGCTATATTTGGGGATTGTCCCAGAGATTAGAGGAAACATTACCTCGGCAAATCCAAAGACTCTTCAGGAGGCAATAGTCATTGCCACCAAACTAACGAATAATGCGATTCGGTTAGGAGAATCTGCCAAGGGAAAAAGAAAGATGGAGGAGCAGGGGAATCGAAGGTTTGGGGGAAAGTATGACAAGAATAGGAGAGTTATAAGAAAATTTGGGGCAAAAACTCAGGCGGTAACTGAAGGAGGCGTGACTAAGTGTAATAGATGCAAATATCCACATTGGGGGAATTGCATCATTTGTCAAAGATGCCACCTAGGGGGTCATACAGCAAAGGACTGTCGAAGGCGATTATGCTTCGATTGTGGGAGCCCAGAACACATGCGGAATGTATGCCCAAGGAGGAAACAAGGAGCAAATGCAAGTCAAGCCCGACCAACCAGTCAAGGAAACCCAGAAGGTCGGGCACGGGACAAAGCATTTGAGATCGGAGCCAAAGAAGCTAGATATGATCCCAATGTGGTTTCAGGTACGTTTCTTCTGAATAATGAATTTGCATCAGTTTTATTTGATTCAGGGGCAGATAGGAGTTTTGTATCACTAGATTTTGAGCCTAAGATTAACTTAAGGCCCCAAAGGTTGGAAGAAGCTTACGTAATTGAGTTTGCTAATGGCCAAGAAATTAAGGCTAAAGACATAATTAAGGATTGCACTCTAAGTTTTGCCAATAAGAATTTCAGCATAGACCTTATACCGATTGAATTAGGAAGTTTTAACATAGTTATCGGCATGGATTGGCTATCCAAAAATCAAGCTGAGATTGTCTGTTCAGAGAAGACTATCTGGATTCCTCAAGATGGAAATGACCCAATTGTGATTCAAGGAGACAAGTCAGAACGAAAAATTAAGATAGTATCCTGCATGAAGATGCGAAGGTACTTGAAGATGAATTGTGCTGCATTTCTGACACATGTGATTAATGGGAAGGTCAAGGAGAAAAGTATTGAGAATTTCCCTGTAGTTCGGGAGTTTTCTGACGTATTTCCTGAGGATTTACCAGGATTACCCCCGCAAAGACAAGTCGAATTCGATATCGACTTAATTCCTGGAGCTGCCCTAGTGGCCAAGGCACCATATCGCTTGGCACCATCGGAGATGCAAGAAATATCGAATCAACTCCAGGAGTTATTAGATAGGGGATTTATAAGACCAAGCTACTCGCCATGGGGTGCACCGGTTCTGTTCGTTAAAAAGAAATATGGGTCAATGCGAATGTGCATTGATTATAGGGAACTTAATAAGTTGACCATCAAGAACAGATACCCTCTCCCCAGAATCGATGATCTGTTTGATCAACTTCAAGGAGCGGTATATTTTTCCAAGATTGATCTACGATCTGGATACCACCAAGTGAGAGTTCGGGAAGAGGACATTCCTAAAACAGCCTTCAGAACTCGATACGGCCATTACGAATATCTGGTTATGCCATCCAGGTTAACCAATGCACCGACTGTCTTCATGGACCTAATGAATAGAGTCTGTAGACCATATCTGGATAAATTTGTAATCGTCTTCATAGACGATATTAATTTATTCATGTAGCAGGGAGGACCATGAGCAACATTTGAGGATAATATTGGAGCTACTCCGAAACCAGAAAATTGTACGCGAAATTTTCAAAATGCGAATTCTGGATTCGTGAAGTACAATTTCTTGGTCATATAGTCAATGAAGAAGGGATTCAGGTAGATCCTGCCAAGATTGAGGCCATTAGGAAATGGGAAGCCCCAATAACCCCTACGGAAATCCGTCAATTTCTTGGTTTGGCAGGCTATTATCGGCGATTCATCGCGAACTTTTCGAAAATCGCACAACCACTCACAGCCTTAACCCAGAAGGACAAGAAATTTGTTTGGGGTGAGAAACAAGAAGAAGCATTTGCGAATCTTAAGCAGAGATTGTGCAATGCACCTATTTTATCCTTAAATTTGTTTGGGGTNCAAGAAGAAGCATTTGCGAATCTTAAGCAGAGATTGTGCAATGCACCTATTTTATCCTTAAATTTGTTTGGGGTGAGAAACAAGAAGAAGCATTTCAGATTCACCTACCCCAATCCAAGTGTAACCACACTATCTGACTCCGGTGGTCGAGACACGGAGATCATTGAAACAGAGGCGCACACCTCGAACCCTAACCAGCTTATCCAACCAGAGGTCGCATCTGCCTCTGGTTATATTAGCCAAAGGGACACCTCTCCACAGGGAACACCCTCTCAAAAGGGTGTAACCTTTGAAAACATAAGTGATATGTCTCCCTATATCACGCCATTTTCCCACACAGAGGAATTTGTTTCCTTTGCACAAGTAGAACCCCAACCTTGTTTAGAGCAAGGACTAGGTGCACCAGACTTTGAGACTCTCAACCAGTCTCCTCATCCACTCATGGAGAGCCCTTTGGCTAGCTCTAAACCAGCCTTGGGTCCTCTCCTTGACAGAACAGAAGTAGTGAATTCTCCTCAAGGAGAACCACGAGGATCTTCTGGAAGCCCTTCCCTGACTAACGTCAATCAGGTCGTGACTGAAGGCGTCCCTGGAACGGGGACACAATCTCGCCCATGTGTTGAGCCAGAGGTTACCACATCTGCTTATGTCACTAGGGAAGCGTTCCATTCCCTTTTCAGCTCTATGTAGTGCTCCTTAGAAGAACTAAAACTCAGGATGGCCCGTGTAGAGCCGTCACCTTCTAGACCTGCTCTGGATGAGATACAAGCATCCTTGGCAGTACTAAGAGTTGAGTCCACGACAAATGCTTCTCGTATCAATACACTAATTGAATTGACTTCAACCATTACAACAACATTACAGCAGGTTGTTGCATCTCTACAGAGAGTTGAGGCGTCTACGTCGATCAACAACCAGGCCCTCATACCTCTGAGTGTACCTGTGGACTAAGTCACACAGAGCGCCATGAATGCTCTGGGTGACAGACTCCTACAGAAGGTGGCGGACTTCAATAGCAAGGCCACAATAGCAGCAAAAAACATCAATGACACTCTCGCATGATTCAACTACCGTTCAGACGATGAAGTGCGAAGGGTTACCGTTGCAGTCGATGGACTCCTCAAAACCATCGAGGAAGTGATCAGATCCATGTCTCGATCAGAGGATAAAAGACCTAAGCGACAGCGAGATCAGTCTCCATGTGCTGAACCATCAAAGAGGAGGTTACTTGACGATGATGAGGACCCAGACGAGTCTCGTCCTCAAACTCACCAAGAGGGGGAGAACCTGCCTATAGCCATACCAAGTACAACACCTCCAGCTGTCCCCTCTGCAACATCGTCCTCTGCTCCACGCCATCAAAGTCAACCAAGGAAAAGCAGACAAATCCAGCAAGTGCCAGACAACGCAGATGCACTACGCAAAAGGAAAATTCCTATGACATCAGAGGCAGAGCCAGCCATGCCACACAAGTGTACAGAATTGATCGACCTTCTATCTACCTATGGATCAGACGACTCTGACCTAGCTCTGTCCTTCTCCACAGAGTATGCTATGGACATGGTTGCTCCATCAACAACAGCCCAACAAGAAGAAGAGGTGGTAGCCGTGAATGTAGCTGATCCATCGCTAATACACAATCCGGTTGCCATTCCTCTAGAAGAAGTAACCGTTGCTGCTCCTCCACCACATCCAAGAACCCACAGGGCTAGGGTCCCTGCTCAAGGGACCAGGATTGTCACTCCTGCGATGAAGCAAGTACCAATCAATCCAAAACAGAGCAGACTCAGAAGGCATAACGAGCGGGAAAAAACGAAAGCATCCCTCTGATCGCATCGAAAGGATCAAAGCAAACATGGATGCCATGTTCAAACCAACACCCATTGACAAACCCATCAAGGACAAGGCAGATAGCGAGGAAATCTACCAGTACCTCTACAACCAAAGGGATGAGACACCGGTCCTATAGATAAGTCTCCATCCGATGGCTCAAGAGCACATCAGGGAGAGATTCCTTGATCGCTATACTCAACCAATCACTGTAGTCCACTTTGCTGATCGAATAAAACAAGTCCTGGACATAAAGAAGCGCACCTTTACGCATAATCAGATAGTGTTCTACGAGTACACAGTTGAGAGGACTCACGGATGGATATGTAGGTTCAAAGATTGTGACCTCATTAATCTAAATTTGTGGGATCTTCTTCATCTGTTCTACTTTACAGGCCACAAGAAGAACAAGGCAGTGAAGTTCGTTGTTGCCAACACTGCCATCAGCCAAACAATGGCATATCTGCTTGACTACAGAAGCAAGTTTGACTTTCAACTAGCTCTGGATCAAATGACAGTTGCTGCCCCAAATGAAGAATTACACGACATCAACAACATTCCCTCCTAGACGGTTCTGGTGGAACCAGAAGTGGGAGTGGTGTTTCGAAACGAGCACAATCAGAAGATCTTATTTCGAGACAACCAAAATTTCAAGTACTCCAACTGTACTATACGCAATATAAGAGATAATATGGTCAGGAGCAGAGACAACTCCCTTGGAGCCAAGGAGCGTGCCAAAATAATTCTAAGGTCCATTTGAAATATACTCATTAGACTTCAAAATGCTTAAGACCTCTTATCTTTTGTAAGTACATTCTCAGTTTTGTTTCAATGTAATTTCAATTTCAATCGTACTGTACTTCATTAGATAGTCAATGTAAACCAAAGGTTGTTTTTGACATCTGTCTTCTTTTAGACTTGTTTTGCAAATCAAGTAAGAGTCCTTCTTATTTACACTTAGGAGGAGATTGTTAGACCCCAAACCTGTAAAAGTGTAAGTAAGAAGTGTCTTGCTCTAGTCAATAGAGGATCAAGGACCAGAGCTCTAGTCTATAGAAGTTGTCTGGCTAAGAGCTCTCATGTAGAGGATCAAGGACCAGAGCTCTTACTCAGAGTGAAGTTTCCGCTATGCAGAGCCCGCGCTCTATCTCTGTGATCTTTCAAGTCTTGTGTGCCAAAAAGCATAAGCGCTTGACTCCAAGACCCAGAGCCTCTGCATAGTACATGCATAGCTTCTATATATGCAGATCTTCTATATGTTCATGCAGAGCATTTGGCTATCTTCTTCACGAAAAGTGTGCGTTAGCCCAAACATTCTCGCACACGTCTAACAACTTAAAGGCGGCTTGACCAAGTCTGCTTCGCTAATCAAGGAAGTCAAAGATAAGGATGCAGACTAGTCAGCTCAGAGTTTCACCCCAATTTTATAGCATAGTTAGTTAGACACAAGTGTATAAAAGGAGGCCTCCGCCTCAGGTTCAAAAACACCTGAAGGAGCCGACTTAAACTATACGCAAACTCTTGTGAGATTACATTTGTTCTTCAATTGTTCATCATTTATAAATAAAATCACTTGGTTATTCAAAGAGTTGTTTTAACTGCTTTACGTTTCTCTTTGAATATCTAGTTTAATCAATAGAAATACATGTTGTTCTTAAGTATTATTTTAAGCAAACAATATTTCTGCAAATTTAGAGTATGTGGGTCTAACAGTAATGCTTATGACTGAGAAATTAATGCTCAATGTTCAGCATTCTAGGTTCGTTGATTAAAATATTGAACCTTATATCATCAAGGGGTTCTGTGTAAAGGTCAGTGAAATGGTACTCAGTAGGAACAAAATGAAGTTCAACATCAACTTTCATCACATGATCTCTAATAAAATGATATATGATCTCAATATGCTTGGTCTCATAATGAAGAACAGAGTTGTTGGCTATAGCAATAGCATTGGTATTGTCGCAATAGATAAGAATCTTTGATAGGTTAAATTCGTGGTCATTGAGTTGATTTCTCATTCATAGGACTTGACCACAACAACTTCCTGCAGAAACATATTCAGCTTCAGTGGTTGATCTAGACACCAAGTTTTACTTCTTTCTTGTCCAACTTACCAACTTTCCACCTAGAAGCTGATAGCCTCTAGTACTATTTTTCATATTCAGCTTACAACCTGCAAAATCACTATCTGAATACCCTATTAGATCAAATCCTGAGTCTTTGGGGTAACAAAGACCCAGATTGGGTGTACCATATTAATCCCATATTATCAATCATGTAACAATGAATTCACAATATGATCAAGAATCAAACCGTCTTGTATATTGAATTCTCTCTCTACAAAAGATATTACAATGAAAGTATTCTACTTACAAAGTTAACACAGCTATTTATACTCTATAGGTAGTAACGTTAGCAGGTTTCCCATTAGAATTCTTGTTCAGCGTTAAAGGAGGTGCCATTGGGGTCTTCATCGCTAAGAATTTGGTTACCTCATACTTTTTAAGTTTGTCCTTGACATATTTACCTTGGTTTATGAATATGCCTTTTTTAGATTGCTTGATCTGAAGGCTAAGAAGGTAAGTCAGTTCACCTATCATGCTCATTTTATATTTGCATTTCATATGTTGAGAGAATTTAATGCACAATGACATTCAAATATAATCTCATCGAAATATATCTAAACAAGAATAATATGACCCATTACTTTCCTAAGAAATAAGGTGTTGTCAATCATTCCACGAAACTTTTCAGTTGATAGAAAGGAAGAAAGGGTATTATATAATGCACATGGTGCTTGTTTTTACCTATAAAGACTTTTATCCAGTCTATAGACATGATATTGTTATTTAGAATCAAGAAATCCTTGAGGTTGTTCAACATAGACTTCTTCTTGAAGTTTGCCATTGAGAAAGGCACTCTTCACATCCATCTAATATACCTTGAAATCTTCGTTAGCAGCATAAGATAAGAATAGTCGAATTGTTTCGAGTCTAGCCACTGGAGCAAAGGTTTAACTCGCACACACTCCCTTTCCAAAAATGATCAAGACCCCAAGCACTACAGGTCAGATTCAATTATTTTTCTTTTATTGAATTCTAATCTTTACAATGGATTTCATTGGCCTAATTTATTGTAATTTATGCCTTCCTCGTGTCTATAGCCCTGAGCAAGAAGCCTCTTGCTCTAGTCCATAAGAATTAGTCTTTAGAAGCAGTTTGGACTAAGAGCTCTCATGTTGTCACACCCCGTTAAAGCGGAAACACGGAATGTAACAGGTAAGCGAGTCTTGGCAACAGTTTAAGAATAACACTTTTCAAAGGTTCAAAATATACAGTTCATCGACTTGACAAGATTTCAAGGTTACAAAATATTTTCAAATACAACAAAAACTCTATCTTAATCGATCTTGATGCAAAATGCTCCCAGAAGTCCATACAACTTACTTAGAACCTGAAAAGCATGGCATAAAACAGGGTCAACTACAAAGAGTTGGTAAGCTTACGGGTTTTCACATGCATAAAAACATTTCAATGCATAAACCGAGTAATAGCAAACTTATGCGAATTCTTTGCACTTAATAAATGTAAATCTAACGCGATGTAAATACTTGAGACGCTAGTGAGCCTTACCTGGCCAACTTGCCCCATTGATTTTCGAACAACCAGAAGTAGCCCGTTCACTACTTAGGTCCCACAGTTCGATAAAGTACTAATTCAGCGGTGGTCCAAATTCCACATGATTAGACTAGAAAACGTAGGTAATTGTGCACCCCTTTCTGGGTGGGACTGTCAACACAATAGCGGCTATCCACAATACCACAGCCTGGGGACAAAGCCCGAGTTAACAAGTAGCATTTACAGACGAGGACTTTTATTTGGATAAATATACTCTCAAGCACATCAATTTAGCATTTATATTATAGTGCAAAACAGTAACAAATACATCTTAGAAACCCGACTATGCAGTTCCATAGCCCGGAGGTTTCAAGTAAATAAACATGCAAAGTTTGCTCATCTCATGCTTTTCCCCCATAAAAATAACAAAAGCAGTAAAAGTGAGGCCGTAAGAACTCACAAGATTGGCAAATATCAAATGTTTCCTTAAGAGGGTCTGCTAACGCTTGCTCGGACTTCCTAACAGAGCAACCACTACTAATATGAACTTCTAAATTTCCATGACTTAGGTTGGATAAAGCTGATTTCAATACAATATCGCCAAATATTTTCATAAATATAGCCGATATTTCAATTATTTGGTTAAAGAGAAACCTCCCAAAATCTAATTAATGGTATCATTAAATGTCATTCCAAGACAAATGATGGCAGCCACCAACCATCGGAATCAAGAGATTTTGGGTGGGTTTAACACCCTTCCCAAGAATAATTTACAACCTTGAGTCACACGCCTCCCCAAATCCGGTTGCATGCCCAAGAATGGCAGCAAAAATGGGGACGGTTTCCAACTCAATATTTTCAAGAATCGAAACTTTTAACACCAAAATCCTCATCTCTTAAATAAATTGCAGAAAAGAAAATTAAACAATGAGAATTTTGGTTCCAGTAAGCTACAAGATGAGAGAATTGATTTAGAGATGCATGCAAGACCAAAATCACCCGAATGTGCAATCGGTCCTTATATGCGAGAACTCTCTTCTTCTCTTTGGGATTAAAAGATCCTTGGTTCACGGATTATCATCTAATGAAGACACATATAAGTCTTCGATGGATAATCTCACCATCTTTAAATCCTGAAACTTGAGTTGAGCAGGAAGAGAGAATAGGAATTTGAGCACTAGAAAAGGAATAAATGGCTTTTAGAACATACCTTTTTGTAGACGAGGGAAATATGAATGACCCGAATACGGTAGAATTTCTAGACTTGCAAGGGAAAGAGTTCGGCTAGAAGGTGATGAAACTTAGAGAGGGAGAACGAAAAAGGTTGGAACTTTTGAAGAATGAAGAGTTTTCAAAAGAGAAGGGGGTATTTATTTGGGGCTTTTAGAGGAGTAGTGGGCTGGCCTCTAAAGGCCCAAGCCTAAGGGGCTTTTACTTCTCTAAGCTAAGTCTCAAAAATCTAAAATAGCCAAAACGTCCAAGTCTAGAAAAAGACCAGCTACTGTGCTGAATCGATCAAGTATGGGCGACCAGCGCCTCTGTAAGAAGAACCAGAACCTCTGTGAAAAGACACCAGAGCATCTATGAAGAGATACCAGAGTCTCTGTGAAGAGACAACAGAGCCTCTGTGAAGAGACGAGCATCTATGATGAGACGCTAGAGCCTTTGTGAAGAGACGAGCATCTATGAAGAGATGCCAGAGCCTCTATGAAGGGACGCCAGAGCCTCTGTGAAGAGACACTAGAGCATCTATGAAGAGCCACCAGAGTCTCTGTAAAGAGACACGAGCATCTATGAAGAGACAACGGAGCCTCTATAGCTGTCACTAGAGCCTCTGTGTTAGTACATACTAGAGCCTCTAGTTGTTCTATCCTCTGGTCTTTTAGACGACCTCTTCAGGATCCTATTCTGGATAAGGCTAACCCTAAAAGACTTAGTTTTCAAATAAATATCCCGTAATAAGGTTCTAACCTGAAAATCCAAAAGTGCAGAGTTGTTACAGCCTCCCCAACCCAGAAAAATTTCGCCCCGAAATTTAATCGTCTGCGCTTCAATTCATGGTTGGCTTGAGAAAAGGTGGGGATRCTTGTTSTTCATGAAGTCTTCCCTTTCCCACGTGTACTCCGGTCCATTCTTGGAATTCCAATGAACCTTCACGATGGGTATTTAACTACGTCTCAACTGCTTAACTTTTCTATCCAAGATCTCCAAGGGTTTTTCAACAAAATGCAGTCGATCAAAAACTTGCAAGTCTTCCAGAGGTAAAACCTGGGTTTCATTTGATAGGCATCTCTTGAGATTCAATACGTGGAATGTGTCGTGGATAGCGCTTAATTCTGGGGGCAGATTTAGCTTATATGCCACTGGTCCAATTCTTTCTATTATTTCGAAAGGACCAATATAGCGAGGGCCCAACTTGCCTTTCTTTCCAAAGCGCATAGCTCCCTTCCAAGGTGAGACCTTTAGAAAAACTTTATCACCCTTCTGGAATTCTAAAGGTTTCCTCCGGTTGTCGGCATAGCTTTTCTGTCGATCCCTAGCAGCCTTGAGTCGGTCTTTGATTACCCTGACCTTATCGGTGGTTTCTTGGATAACATCGGGTCTAGTTAACTGTTTATCACCAATTTCTGACCAACACAATGGAGATCTACACTTGCGCCCATACAAGGCTTCATAAGGCGCACATTAGATGCTGGTATGGTAGCTGTTGTTGTAGGCAAATTCCACTAAAGGAAGATGTGTGTGCCAGCTTCCACCAAATTCTATAACACAGGCCCGTAACATGTCTTCCAGGGTCTGTATGGTTCTCTCGGTTTGTCCATCGGTTTGGGGATGATAAGAAGTGCTCAAGTCTAGACGAGTACCCATCCCTTGCTAAAGCGATTGCCAAAATCTTGACGTAAAGCGACTGTCTCTATCCGAT
>NW_020201194.1:28917-32234 GCF_001531365.2 Cynara cardunculus var. scolymus | reverse complement strand
GCTTGGTTTCTGGACAGCCAATCCATGCCTACAATTACGTCGAAACTTCCTAGTTCGATCGGTATAAGGTCTATACTAAAGTCCTTATTGGCTAAATTGAAGGTGCAGTTCAAAATTATATTCCTGATCTTGAATTCCTGGCCATTGGCAAATTCGATGATAAGGGCTTCTTTCAACCTCTGGGGCCTTAAGTCAATTTTCTGCCTAAAATTTTGTGACACAAAGCTTCTGTCGGCGCCTGAGTTAAATAAAATCGATGCAAATTCATTGTTCAGAAGAAACGTACCTGACACTACGTTGGGATCCTCTCTGGCTTCCCTGGCTCCCAATTCGAATGCTCTGCCCCGAGCCTGACTCCTCGAGTTGCCTAAACTGTTATGCCGAGTCTGATTTATATTTGTCCCCGCTCTTCTCCTTGGGCAAACATTCCTCATGTGGTCTGGACTCCCACATTCAAAGCATAGTCGTTTTTGGCAGTCTTTTGCCGTGTGACCCCCAAGATGACACATCTGGCAGATAATGCAATTCCCTCGATGCGGAACTTTGCACTTATCACATCTAATTACATCGCTCTGTCCAGCTACCTGTGATTGAGCTCCAAAGTTTCTCGTTGTTCTCCTGTTCCTGTCCAGTTTCCTTCCCAATTTTTGGTCCCCGAACTCCTCTATCTTCTTTTTTCCTTTAGTCAGTCTCCCAGATCGCACCGCATTGTTTGTGAGTTTTGTAGCAACTTCTACCGCCTCTTGAATAGTCTTTGGGTTGGCAGAGGTTATGTTGCCCCTAATTTATGGGGATAAACCCCAAACGTATCTTTCTATCCGAACCTCCTCTGGTGTCACAAGGTGTGGCACCAGGTTCGCCAATTCTTGAAACCTCGTTGTGTATGCAGAAATATCGTCTCCCTTCATCTCAAGGTTCCACAACTTCATTTCCAATTTCTGGAGTTCACTTCTTTGACAATATTCTTCCTTTAGCAATTTCTTGAACTCCTCCCAAGGAAGTCGGTTGGCCGCTTCTCGGCCTCTAGTTTGTACTATGGTATTCCACCAAGTGAGCGCTCTGCCTTGCAGAAGGCATGCTGCGTACTCGACCATATTTCCCTCAGCGCACTTGCTAATGTGTAGAACGAACTCCATGCTCTCGAGCCATGATAATAATCCTACCGCTCCTCTTGTTCCATTAAATTCCTTGGGATTGCAAGCTCTGAAAGTTTTGTAAGTACATTCTCGCGGTGGCCTAGGCTCCGAGTTAGAGGGTTGGTTGGCATTTAAACCAACAGCCACTTGGCTGACTATGTTAGGGAGTACAGCAATGAGTTGCTCCGAAATGAGTTATGCTAAATCGGGGTTTTCTCTTCTCGGCGGCATTTCTTTGAATCCTAAACATAATGGAATTTATAAGTTTGAGGGTAACATAAAGTGGTAGATTTCCATAAAATTTTGATGATGCTTAAATGTTTTTCTTGTATGACAAATGATAGGAAGATGACAAAGAATCGATATAAGGCATATTCAATCGCATAACCAATGGATATAATAGAAATTCCTCCCAACAGATATCATGCATTGATTTTTCAATATTAAGTACAAAACAGAGTTTCTAACTTCTGATCAAAAGAGTAATCCATTATAAATTGCTTCTAAAGCAACATCCATCCAATGACTATCCCTAGTRCTAACATCATCATGCTACAAACAAATAGCCACCTATATAACCTCCTAATTTCTCGTCTGGCGGCAACAGCATTTTCCCCATTCCACACTATGCTCTGGTGATGCGCTTCCACTATTTCAGATAGGTTGTTGAGGATGTTGTGGTGATATCCGAGTCRAACCTGATGCATCTGCGTGTCATCCGCAATCCTTCTCAWCCAATCCTTCTCAGATGGGTTCATCCCTTGCGGATAGGTCGCCAGCATACCAGTCACGATTTGAGTCATTCTGTTCCCACCATGGGGTTGGGATGACTCCCCTACGACCCTCTGAGAGTTCCCGAATGTCACCCTCTGTGGTAATGGGACACTCTTTCGAGGCGTGACTCTAATTCTTGGACCTTGYTGGGCTCGCGACGGAACATCAGGTGCTGGCTCCATTGGGGGTAGGTAGGACACTTGTGGTGCGGCCGCAGCATCACTAGCAACCGTGTCCTGGTCATATGGGTCCACCTCTTCGCCGCGAGTTGGGTTCCTTTGGGAGCGACCAACTACGTATCCAGAATCATCAATGGAATATTCGCTTGAATCTGAAGGCATCATCGAGATCTGTGATATGAACAATCTTGGTTACCAAGGTGTATCCTCTAACAAAAGCTTAGCGATTCATAGGAAACTTCTAGACAACACTAAGTCTCAACAAACATGCTAGGATCCCTTGACAACATCCCTGGTTTTTATACCAGAGCCTCTGCTAATATAAGACCAGAGCCTCTGTTTCCTCACAGGGCTTTCGAGACCAGAGCCTCTGTTCACAGAGTGCCTACCAGAGCTTCTGTGGCAATTTCAATACTTAGGTATGCTAAGGGTTCCTTACAACGACCCTCTGGTCGTACCTCTTGCCCCAACCAGAGCTTCTTGTAGTGAGACCAGAGGCTCTGTGGCAACCCCTATACTTGTTGTTCAAGTATTTCATGCATGGATCCTCTGATTCTCCTATTCGTCCATGCCAAAGCTTCTGATCATAAGACCAGAGCCTCTGCTGACACAACGATAGCGAGAGTTGAGCATTCCAACTTCCATCGTCTCTGGTCTTCTTGACCAGTGCCTCTAATCCTAGGAAACGGATATTCGTAAAAGTGGAACAAGGCTCATGCTTTTCTTGATAGTTTCAAAACTAGAGCATACTTCTAATAAGATCGATTAAGTTCTTTTCATTACACCTAAATTAAGAACAGGTGATCAAGCTTTACTTAACCGATGTGTAACAACAAGGCCCGCTTTAAAACACATGATTCAAGATTTTATGAAGATCACTTAGAAATTATTTTAGTTATAGTCGATGGTCTTTAAAGAAAACTAGCGTTCTTTATAACTGAAGCTCTGATACCAAATCTGTCACACCCTGTTAAAGCGGAAACACGGAATGTAACAGGTAAGCGAGTCTTGGCAACAGTTTAAGAATAACACTTTTTCAAAGGTGCAAAATATACAGTTCATCGACTTGACAAGATTTCAAGGTTACAAAATATTTTCAAATACAACAAAAACTCTATCTTAATCGATCTTGATCCAAGTAATGCTCCCAGAAGTCCACACAACTTACTTAGAACCTGAAAAGCATGGCATAAAACAGGGTCAACAACAAAGAGTTGGTGAGCTTACG
>NW_020201194.1:21945-28289 GCF_001531365.2 Cynara cardunculus var. scolymus | reverse complement strand
TAAAGCTGATTTCAATACAATATCGCCAAATATTTTCATAAATATAGCCGATATTTCAATTATTTGGTTAAAGAGAAACCTCCCAAAATCTAATTAATGGTATCATTAAATGTCATTCCAAGACAAATGATGGCAGCAGCCAACCATCGGAATCAAGAGATTTTGAGTGGGTTTAACACCCTTTCCAAGAATAATTTACAACCCCGAGTCACACGCCTCCCCAAATCCGGTTGCATGCCCAAGAATGGCAGCAAAAATGGGGACGGTTTCGAACTCAATATTTTCAAGAATCGAGACTTTTAACACCAAAATCCTCATCTCTTAAATAAATTTCAGAAAAGAAAATAAAACAATGAGAATTTTGGTTCCAGTAAGCTACAAGATGAGAGAATTGATTTAGAGATGCATGCAAGACCCAAATCACCCGAATGTGCAATCGGTCCTTATTTGCGAGAACTCTCTTCTTCTCTTTGGGATTAAAAGATCCTTGGTTCACAGATTATCATCTGATGAAGACACATGTAAGTCTTCGATGGATAATCTCACCATCTTTAAATCCCGAAACTTGAGTTGAGCAGGAAGAGAGAATAGGAATTTGAGCACTAGTAGAGGAATAAATGGCTTTTAGAACATACCTTTTTGTAGACGAGGGAGRTATGAATGACCCGAATGCGGCGGAATTTCTAGACTTGCAGGGGGAAGAGTTCGGCTAGAAGGTGATGAAATTTAGAGAGGGAGAACGAAAAAGGTTGGAACTTTTGAAGAATGAAGAGTTTTCAAAAGAGAAGAGGGGTATTTATTTGGGGCTTTTAGAGGAGTAGTGGGCTGGCCTCTAAAGGCCCAAGCCCAAGGGGCTTTTACTTCTCTAAGCTAAGTCCCAAAAATCTAAAATAGCCAAAACGTCCAAGTCTAGAAAAAGACCAGCTGCTGTGCTGAATTGATCAAGTATGGGCGACCAGCGCCTCTGTAAGAAGAACTAGAGCCTCTGTGAAAAGATACCAGAGCATCTATTAAGAGACACCAGAGTCTCTGTGAAGAGACAACAGAGCCTCTGTGAAGAGACGAGCATCTATGAAGAGACGCCAGAGCCTCTGTGAAGAGACGAGCATCTATGAAGAGACGCCAGAGCCTCTGTGAAGGGACGCCAGAGTCTCTGTGAAGAGACACTAGAGCATCTATGAAGATACACCAGAGTCTCTGTGAAGAGACGCCAGAGCCTTTGTGAAGAGACACGAGCATCTATGAAGAGACAACAGAGCCTCTGTAGCTGTCACCAGAGCCTCTGTGTTAGTACAGACCAGAGCCTCTGGTTGTTCTATCCTCTGGTCTTTTAGACGACCTCTTCAGGATTCTATTCTGAATAAGGCTTACCCTAAATGACTTAGTTTTCAAATAAAGATCCCGTAATAAGGTTCTAACCTGGAAATCCAAAAGTGTAGAGTTGTTACACATGTAGAAGAGGTCAAGAGACAGAGCTCTTACTTAAAGAGTCAAGGATCTCGCATACAGTGCCCGCACTCAATTCCGTGGACTATAAGGTCTTAAGCGCCAAAAAGCTTAAATGCTTGATACAGAGCTACACTCCAGACATAGAGCTTATGTATAGTACATGCAGAGCTTCTACATAGTATATGCAGAGCCTCTAGTCTCTCAACTCCATGGAAAGCACGCTTCGTTAAGATATTCTCGCAAGCGTCAAACAGAATCAAGGCGACTTAACTTAATCCGCTCCATATTTCAAGGGCAGTCAATGATAATGATGCGGATTCAGCAAACAGAGTTTCAAGCCACAATTCTAGCATAGTCTGTTTGACTTAGGTGTATATAAGGAGGCATCCTCCTCAGGTTAAAAATAACTGAGAGTGCCAACTTATATTATAGCCAATTCTTGTGAGAATATGTTTTAGATTGAGAGTTATTATTTTCTCATCTAATAAAAGCATCCGACTTATTCAAAGTCATTTAGTGTTCATATATATGTTGAATATTTCGTTTGATCATTTCAGTACACTATTTTATTCCATTCATAATCTTCATTAACTGTGTTTTCTGAAAATTAAGAGTATCTGTGTTCCAATAATTGGTATCAGAGCCAACTAATCAAATTCATTGATTAGTCGATCGATATCCTTTGGGATACCTCTCTTAATTTCTGATTATTCGTTTTTTTAAAAGGAATTTCATTCTTAATTTTAAACCATTTGAAAATGTTTGCTTTTAGTATTCTGGAAATCAGTTACATCTCGTCTATCACTTTCAAGTCAATTTTTCTTCTCAAAAATCCTTAAAGAAAATGTGTAGTCAATCGTGGAACTCCATGTATAGCGCTTGATCCCTTACAAAACCTCCAACTCTCATTAGGGAAGAATATCCCCAATAGAAAATTCGAATGATAAATTTTTACTAAGGTCTTGACCTTGAACTTTACGAGTCAATTTTAAACGGCCCTTTTATACCTACTACCCTAATTCCCCACATTCCTGCTACTGGCGACACGGTCGACGTACCTGCTAGAAGAGTTCCCAAGTGTTGTTCCCCTTGAATCAATCTTCAAGTTAACTTCTATGAATCAATGGCAGAATCTTGATATTGCATTAAAGAACATATGAGAGAGTTGAGAGAAAAGGTCAAATACCAAATATTAGTCAAACTTCAATATACATAATCATATATTACAATTGAGTTCTTAATAGTTTACACTAAACAAATCTATATATAGGGTCAAAGATTGAACCCTTCAAAGTCAAAAGTCAAACTACAAGAAAGTCAAACACGATGACTTTTATACAATTATAGACAAAATTAACTTTCAAGAAGAATACAATTTCTCACTGATTTTCAGTCCTAACATTCTCCCCCTTTGTATTCAGGCTTGAAAGAATTTGCGCGTGTTGAAATTTGTTTGATCTTTGTCTCTTTAAGTACTCTATATCTTCTTCAAATCACTTAAAAAATCTTCACATTGAAATCTTCAGACGAATGTTTGTTGAGAAAGATCTTCTAACATTCTCCCCCTCGAATGTAGAACAACAATGATATTCTCTTTTGACAATGTAGAACAGAAACAGTAACAGTCTTCAGAATTGAACTTTAACAAACTTTATCTTCAAAGGTAGTCTTCATCAGCAAACTGTTTTAAAATTGATCTTCATATTCAACAACTCTCAAACATTGTAGCACATGAATAATCTTTTGTAATAATCTCCAGTCGCACTCCTTTTGATTCTTTTGCCGATCTTTATTGTTATGTAATATACGGGTTTCAAGTTTTGATTTAAGATTTTTGGAACAAATATATATATATATATATATATGTATGTGTGTGTGATAGGAATGTGTGAAGTGTGTGTTAGTGATTAGGATGAGTATAAGGGAAATGGGGGGAGGTCGGCTGGAGGCACTGCCCACCTCATTTCCTTAGTACTATAAATAGAAATTTTGAATTGGATGAAGAGTTTTACACACTCTATATTTGGAAAGTTTTCTTTGTGAATCATACGGATTGCAAGAAGAGGATTCAAAGCTTGGACATTCGATTTCTAAGGTGAGTGTATTAAGCTTTGAGTATTATTTGTTTGCATACAATTCAGCAGTTATTGGAACTGGTTGTTATGATTTATATTTCATATTGTGCGGATTCTCCTTAAACCGGACAAAGATTGACCGAATTTCATCTAAACCGGCCAAGTGTTGTCCGGATTCAACCATAAACCGGTCAAGAGGTGACCGGATTAACTATTAATCGCTTAAGAGGTGTTCGGATTAAGACATGTTCAAAAGGAAGTGGGATTGACTGGATTAACCTCCGGACAGTGTTGTCCGGATTAGATCCCCGGATGATTGACCGGATTTGTCTTTAAACCACCCAAGTGTTAATCGGATTATAAATCGCCCAAGGCATGGCCGATTTACCATCTTGATATCCTAAGTGTTTATCCAGATTTCATATCCGGACAAGGTTGACCGGACTTCAAATCCGGTTAATGTGTTGAAATGTTTTTCAAAATATTTTGAGATTTAATGGCAGTGTAACTGCGAGAGAGATGTAATGGCGGTGTAACCGTGAGAGAGAGATATAATGGCGGTGTAACCGCGAGAGATATGTAATGGCGGTGTAACCGCGAGAGATGTAATGGCGGTGTAACCGCGAGAGAGATGTAATGGTGGTGTAACCGCGAGAGCGAGATGTAATGGCGGGGTAACCGCGAGAGACATAAATAAGTTTATATGTCAGAACAGGTTTGATTCTGAACTGATTATTTGGAAAGTATGTTGTTTGGGATTTATACACTCACTAGACCTTTTTGGTCTAACGCTCARTTGTTGGACTAACCTGTTTTGCAGGTCATCATACCTCGCAAGATAAAGGCAAGGGAAAAGTTTAGAATGAATGACGTTTAGTTATTCAAAATGTATTTTAAGAAAGTTTTTGTTAATCTGTATTTTGTAAACGATGTTACATTTTGTGTTATGAGTACGATGATGTGGATTATCTGTACATAGAATATGTGGGTTGTTACAGTTGGTATCAGAGCCTTAGTTTAAGGGATTTGGGTATTTGCAAAATACTTAGACTTAAACTAGAGGTGCAGAAGTTATGATAATAAGTTTCACTGGGTCTATGAACATGGGAATATGTTCTAGCTGAACCTATTATGAAAAAGATAGATTATATATGATTGATATAATCTAATTTATGGATAGACTTGAGGATAAATGTATTATTATGTTTGGATTATGAAAATAATCATGTGTGTTTAAATGTGACAGAAAAAGTCATATACTGAGAAATGGCAGATAATCCCAATCAATCAGAAAGAACCTCTACTAGTTATGGAAGAGGTCGGGGAAGAAGAAATGTAACACAAGGAGAGGACCCGGAAAATATGATGACGATAGAAACGCGAAGTCGTAGTAGGGGTCGAGGAAGAGGTAGAGGTATTAGACAAGAACATGAACTGTCGGCTCAAGAAAGTTCAATGTCTGGTTATGGAAGAGGAAGGGCAAGGGGTGGACACAATGTTCCTGATCCCGGATTTATTACCCAGGAAATGTTGGCAGCAGAGTTGGGAAAGTTCCAAGAAAGTTTGGTGAATTTGTTGGGACGTATAACCCAAAATAATCTAGAAGTGGTAAGAAATCCCGATTATCAGGAGGAAGCTGGAACTAGTACACCGGTAACTGGTACATCTATACCCCTTACTTCATCCTCAGTACAAAAAGGAGGAGATATCAAAATGTTTCTTGCTTGTAAACCTCCCAAGTTTTCTGGTGAGCGTGATCCTATTAAAACTATGTGTTGGCTTAAGGAGATAGAGTTGAGTCTGCAAATCAGTAAAAGTGCAGAAGAGGACAAAGTTATGTTTGATGTATCTCATTTGAGATCAAGTGCTTTGTACTGGTGGAAAGTCCTGTCCAGTTCAGATCCTAACATTTTGAAGACTATGTTGTGGGAAGAATTTATGGTTAAGTTTAAAATGCAGTATTGTCCTGAAGCTGCAGTAAGAAAGTTGGAAGATGATTACCTTCGTCTTGAGCAAGGAAACATGTTAGTCCGCCAATATACAGAAGTTTTCATGGAACAATCTAGGTTTGCTGAAGCCTATGTTATATCTGAAAACAGTAAAGTGAGAAAGTATATCTGGGGGTTGGAGTCGAATCTTCGAAAATATGTGATATCCAGGAATCCGGTAACATTTCAAGCGGCAGTTGATGCAGCTGAAATACTGGAACAAGACATTAATTGGCAACCACAAGAAAAGGTTGGAGAGAAAAGAAAAGGGGAAATTACAATAACTGATTTCCGTAGACCGAGGTTTATGGAAAATTTGAATCGACAATCTTAAGGTTTGCGGATAAAGCATGTAACTGGTATCATAAGATACATCAGGGAAATTGCAATACCGAATCTTGAGTATTCTTTAAATGTCAGGAACCAGGACATATAGCTCGAGACTGTCGGATGACACGAAGGTGTTTTACTTGTAATTCATCTCAACATGTAAATGCTGATTGTCCACAAGCAAAGAGTCGAGGGTCTGGTTTTGTTGCAGGAAGGGGATCTGGATATTCTGGAGGTTGAGGATCTGGGTATGTGCCAACAGGTCGTGGACAAATGGATAATCGTGTGAATCCAAGTGAACGGGGAAGGATAAGACAAGTAGAGTCTAATGCAAAAGGGAGAACCTTTCAGATGACAAGAGGCGAGGCTGAAGAGCACCCTGAAGTAGTAAAATGTACATTCCTTGTTAATTCAGTGTGTGCCAAAGTTTTATTTGACTCGGGTGCAAATCGTTCTTTTGTGTCACCGTTGTTTGTTAATTGTGCACATTTAGAATCTAAAG
>NW_020201194.1:4742-19955 GCF_001531365.2 Cynara cardunculus var. scolymus | reverse complement strand
TCAACACTTGCAGAATACTTTTTCATACTTTTACATTAAGTGAATATTAGAGCTAACAATCTCCCCCTAAGTATGAAAAAGTAAAATTGGACAAAAGGATGCAATAAATAGTAACAGGAGATTAAACTCATCCTCTGAAAAGAATTACATGAAAGAAATGAATTGAAAAAATTGTTGCTCAGGCCTATACTATCACAGAAGATTAGTCCACAGCAGAGTCTGGATAGTCATTCAGGGCAAATTGCAGATCTGACTTGATAGTTTTGTAGACTTTGAAAATCCACTCTCTGAAGGAGACTTGAACTTTAATTGCTTCCAGAATACCAGAAACTTCGTCCGCCCTTAGATGCCCTCTATGCACCTCTGCTGCTACTAGGTTGAACACCCACTCAAGAGTCTCTATCGAATACCTGTTCGCCTCTGTCGGATCAAAGAACCTTAGAATCTCATCCTTGTCTAGGAAAACAAACCCAAAGATGGGATTTTAGACAATGGTGTTGGGATGACATCTAAGTAACCAACTTGGCCTGTTCTTCGGAAGAGAAATCTTCAAATCTATTTGGGCCAACCTCATCGCGATATCGAAGTCCTTCTGGCTGTAGTATTTTACTTGAGCGCACATTACTTCGATCAGCCTTCTGAGGGAAGTCGAATAGCTTGACCTCCTCTCCATGTACTTGTTACGAAATTTGTGCAAGAAGATAAGATCAAATACACAGAGGTTGTGGAGGTCACCATCTGTGAACGTGTAGAGGTTGCCGTCATCCATCTTCACCACATATTGAGCATAAAGCACGGTCTTCTTCAGCATAGTCCTTGGAGATATGGTTTCAAGAGAAGTTATCACGTGCTCTGAGAAGACCTGCTTGCGTGGCCTTGTGAGCTTTGAGAAGTGGAACTTTGCAGTGGCAGAAGGCATTCCTATAAGCTCTGGATCGTAAGGGGGCTCTGTGTCCATGGCAGAGTAACGCCACTGCAGAATCTCCTCCACAGTGGTTACGGGCTCTGTGCGCACTTGCTGCATGGGAATTTTGCTCATCGATTCAAGGATCTCAGTAACTCTTCCCACTGTGGCAGATTCTGGTATTCTGGTTTCTTCTTCTTCTAGAATCGGCCTCTGGGTGGACCCCTCTGGTAGGATTGTCTTGACAGTTCCTACCAGAGCGTCAAACGTACCCATGGAAGTTTCCTCCTTCGCCATTTTGGAGGAAGAGCCTTCTCCAGCTCTGGGGATGCGGGCTCTGCCTTTTCTTGCTTGTGCCTCTACCAAAGACGCCTTTAATGCTTAAAAGAGTTCTGGGTCGTCATACTCTTCTTCATTTATCTCCTCTTGCATCTCAGAGCTTGACCCCTTCTGTGGCGACTCCTCTACAGCTTTACCCTTGCCTTTCCCCTTAGGCTCTGGAGATTTATCTTTTGAGAACAGGGCAGCTGCAGAGTCCACTATCTTTAGTGGTTTGGCAGAGGTTGTCTTCTTAGGCTCTTCTGCTCTCTTCTCTGTCTTCTTCTCCCCCCCATGACGATCATGGTCATCACCTCCTTGATCGTCATGGATTTTGGTGGCTTCTGTTTTGCAAGTAACAAGGGGAGCCTTCTTCAATCGCCTTAGGATTCTGGTAGCCGCCTTCTCCATTTTCTCGATCACCAACTCAGCATTCACAGAAGCGTTGTTTATGTCGATCTCTGAGGCCCACTTCATTTTAGAGAGGCTGCGATAGATTTCACTTCTCAAGGAGTCACCCTCTTTGACGAGCTTTGAAGTGCAGTCTCTAATTGATTGGTTGGAAGCTCGGGCTTCTTTGAGGAGTTGGTCTGTATATTTGCGCACAAGCCCTCCTAGGGCTTCAACCATCAATTCTTTTGGCTCACAACAACTACCCCTCTCTTTTTCATTTTAATCTCAGCACACAAACCTTTTTGTATTTAAAGGTCACTCATATATGGTTGTCCTCATGGGTAGGTTTGTCAGTTCTGACATTCGATAGAGGTATTTCTGTTAAACACTCATATATGGTTGCCCTTCTAAATACAATATGCTCATATGATCACAAGAGTTGATCAAAATTAATATTTCAGATAAAGCACAATGATCAAGATATTTGGCTTTAAGCACAATCAATGAAAGGAGTGATATAAGAAATTAGATTATTCAGAATGGAAGAAAAATGAATGAAGAATTGTAAGAACAAGTTTACAGATTCTGTAAAAAAATATGAATGAATGAAGTGTGTATCAATCAAAGCAAAAAAAAAATCAGAAAATCAACCTTTGAATACAGACGAGTGTATTATCACAAAAAATGATATTATTTTAAGAGACGTGATAATAACAATATGAAAAATAACTGAAACAGGTATTGGAGTTATTCTTGATGAGAAATTACGCAAGTAAAATCTCAGAAAATACCTGTTCAGAAAATGTACTCGTTTCCAAAAACAAATTTTACTTTCCGAAAACATTTATTGAACTTCTAGAGACTCCCCCTAGAAAGTAGATTATAGTAATGTTTCAGTTCAGCTCAAAAATTATAAAAATAAAGGAAACATTTTTAGCACGGGTCCTAAACTGGGTGTTTAGAAACCATACTCGGTAAAGCACGAGTCCTGAACTGAATCGTTCAGAAGCCTTTGTTTGGACAGTTTACAACTCCCCCTGCATTAGTGCATCAATGATATGATATTCTGATTAGCACAAAATTGACACACCTGCCAAATAAGATCAAACATATTTTGGTACCCAAATAAACTTGGGTCCTATTTTATTAGTATCAGGTTGGGGTATGTTGTAACTTCCAAACCATTTATGTCCATTAGATGTTTTCTTTTTAGCACTTTTAACAGGATGATCAGATACAAAATATGATCCATACCAGTTATTGTAATCATACATGTTCTTACCTTTCCAATCCTTCTGATATCTGTTGTCTGCACTCCATCTGTTGTATGTCTTATTGTTTATAAAATCTGTTGTTTTGCTTGTGGAGCACATGATTCTTCTCTTGCTAAGATGAATCAAATCAGTAGTAGATCTTACAAAACAAGGAAGATTATTTGTAACAACAGGGGTACAGGATGAAACAGATTCATAAGCGATGTCAAGCCACTTTTTCTTTTCAGCAAGATCTTTAGCAATAGTTGTATGTTTCTTTGTAGTATTTCTTTTCTCAAGAGCAAATTGCTTCTTTTCTTCATCTAAAGCCTTCTGCTTTAGAGAAATACTGTCAGACAATTTCTGAGTTTGGCTTTGACACTCTTCTGTGATGTCTTTCTTCTCTTTATCATTCTTGACTCGTTCCAAGATGATCAGCTGCTCAAAATCCGAGATTTGTTTTAAAAGCAATTTAGCGTGCAACTCAAGAGAGTTTATCTTATCTTCATAAGATATTCGTTCAACACAAAATCTTTTCTCTATGTCAGAAAATCTTTTCTTCTCTTTCTCAAAAGCTAATCTTTTAGTATTCAGACTCTATTCAGCTTCCAACACTTTCCTCTTTTCTGATTTCAGTAATCTTCTTAATTCAATCAAATCTCTATCAGATTTATGAACTTGTCCAGGTAAGTTCTTAGTCTCTGTATCAATTTTCCTAGAAGAATTCTTCATATTTTGCAGATCTTGAAGTTTGTTGAACAATTCCTTATTAGCATTACTCTAAGTCTTCAATTCTTCTTCACACTCTTTCCTTACTGTGATAACCAGATCTTGATTGTCACCTGAGATAATGAATATATGATTATTTCTTATATATGATTACGTGACAGCTGAATATTTGTTATATATGATTAAGTGAGAGCATGATATATTGATACATTTGATCATACTAGTATCTGAAAATATGCATAATATAGATACATGAGTGAGATTATGTGTATATGTGGATGCACATGTATGTATGATATATATATATATACATATATATATATATATATATGTGTGTGCGTGTGTGTGTGTGTGTGATATGCATGCATGTATGTGACATTCTGTCATTTCGAAGTTTCAGGTTAGCATTTGATTATAGATCCTAAATTTAGAAATTATATTTCTCTAGGATCTGGTCTTAGCGATTTGAATTCTTCTGGCTTAACTCCCAAGTTTTATTCGTTAGATCACGCCTCAGTGGGAGATCAGATACAGTTAACCCGTGTAATGCCAAATATTTTAGATATGCTTTTAATAAAATAAAGTTGATATTATAAACTTTTAAGTTAAAATACAAAAGTCCCATTTGAGTGACCACTTGATTTATCAAAAGTTGGAGTTTTGGATTTATTAATGCTATTATATTAATGTTTGGGCAAATTATATAGTGGGTTTATTTGTATTAAGAAAATAAAAGCCTTGTTTGGGTTTGGGCCTTTAGAGGCCAGCCCATTTCCTTTCCTTAAAAATCCTCATATAAATACCCATCATCCTTTGAAGACTCTCATTGCCACGCATTGCCAACTTAAAAACTCTTCGTCTCTCTCTAAGAACAAACACCCTCCAACCGATTCCATCTTCAAGCAAGAAATTATCTCAATCTTGAAGATTGTTCAAGATTATAAAAAGGTATGATACTAATTATTTTATTTTCGTAAAACATCATAAGTTTGTATCTTCTTTCTTCCACATCTTGATCTTTTAGTTAAAAAATTTCCGAAGAACTAAAAAAGGGAGATTATTCATCAAAGACATGAGAATGCCTTCAAGAAGGATAATAATCTATGATCATGTTCTTTGAACTCCAAAGTGGGAAGAAAAACTCTTTGCATGTGAAGCTTTAGCCTGTAAAAATTTAGTTTTGAAATGATAAATCTTGCATGCATTTTTAATCTATTCTATCTTTATCAAAAACTCAATGGAATCGGCAAAGATTCTTTCCTGGAGATTTAAATTTATTTCTCTAGCTTGAAAATGGTGTTAAAACTTGGAAAAGGATGAGTTCGACCCCAAATGACTGTCACTCGGTGTGCGTGCAATCTGTTTCGGGGGCTGTGTAACTCAAAGTTGAAGAGTAATGATGAGGAATTTAAAACCCACTCAAACTTCTTGGTATTTGGAAATAGTCGGCTGAGCTCATTATTTTTATTGATGTGACAAGTTGGGCATAAAATGACTTTTGGAAGTTTCCTATTTTTAGAGTTTTGAGGAACCCAAAAATATTTGGAACATAATTTATAATCCGTCCAAAAATCAGCTTTTGAGTAAAGGATTTTGATTTCTATTAGATAAATGTTGGGCTGTTTTTAGATTAAATAATAAAATATCAACCTTATTTCATAAAAATCTGATGGCATTACATGGGATTCAAGTTGACTCTATCTTCGTTAAGAACCCATAGGTGATCTGAATGTTGGATGTTGGTCTATTTAGGAAGGCAAGGCAGGGATTAAGAACTTCAGACTCCGTTCTCTTGGATATTTATCATCCAACCTGTGAGTTCGCGCGGGCCCCAATTTTAATGCTTTGTTTAGTGTTTTGGGGGAAAAGCATGAGATTAAACAAACTATGCATGTTACTTGTTTGAAAGCATTGGACTAAGGAACTGCTTAGTCAAGTTTTGTTTGAAACCATTGGACTAAGGAACTGCTTAGTCTAGTTTTGTTTGAAACCATTGGACTAAGGACCTGCTTAGTCAAACTTTGTTTGAAACCATTGGACTAAGGAACTACTTAGTCAAGTTTATTATGTCATGAAATATTGACTGTTACTACACTTGAAATAAATGCTAAATTGATGTGCTTGGGAATATATTTTCCAAATAAAGTCCCCGTCCGTAAATGCTACTTGTTAACTMGRGTACATCCCCGGGCCGTGGTATTGTGGATAGCCGCTATTGTGTTGACAGTCCCACCCAGAAAGGGGTGCACATTACCTATGTTTTCTTGTCTAATCATGTGGAATTTGGACCACCGCTGAATTAGTACATCTACGAACTGTGGGACCTAAATAAGTGTACGGGCTACTTTTGGTCGTTCGTAAAATAATAGGGCAAGTTGGTCAGGTAAGGCTCAGTAGCGTCTCATGTTTTTACATCGTGGAAGATTTACATTTATTAAGTGCAAGAGATTCACATAAGTTTGCAAATATTTGGTTTATGCTTTAAAATGCAATGTTTTATGCATGTGAAAACCCGTGAGCTCACCAACTCTTTGTAGTTGACTCGTTTTATGTTCCATACTTTTCAGGTAACAAGTAAGAAATGAAGTATTTTGGGAGCATACTTGTGGAAAAACTTATTAAGTTCGCATTGGAAGCTTTTGTAAATGAAGTATTTGTTAAAATTTGGTTATGTCATTAAACACTTTTATTTTGAAAAAGTTTAAAAGGTTATATTTATTAATTTTTGTTGTGACTCGCTTGCCTATTACATCTCGTGTTTCCGCTATAGCGAGGTGTGACAGATTTGGTATCAGAGACTCAGTTATAGAGAACGCTGGTTTTCTTTACAAACCATCGACTATAACCAAAATTCTTTTCAAAATGGTTTTCAAGTAACTTAGAATCATATGATTTTAAAGCGGGTCACATTATTATATGTCCACTAAACAAAGCCTGATCACCTATGTTTAACTTACATATAATAAGAAGAATTTAATCAGTTTTACTAGAGATATGCTCCGGTAAAGAAATTGTTATCGAAAGCATGATTTTATGTGTTATACTCACTATGAATATCCTTTGCCGTAGAAGGACTAGAGATGATGGGTACAAAACCCCTTATTTTGTTAAGTGTCCATGTTGGACCAGAAGATCTTGTTAGAAGAACCAGAGATGATGGGTAGAAAAACCCTTATTTTGTTAATTGTCCATGTTGGACCAGAAGCTTTGGTTAGAAGGACAAGAGGCAATGGGATAGAAATTCTATAAAATTTCTAAGTGTTTAAGTGGCATTAGAAGCTCTGGTTAGAAGGACCAGAGGCAATGGGATAGAAATCCCATAAAGCTATAAAGTGTGTATGTGGAACTAGAAGCTCTGGTTAGAAGGACCAGAGGCAAAGGAATAGGAACTCCTTAAATTTGTTTGAGTTCATGGATGCACCAGAAGCATTGATGACAAGGAAACCAAAGATCAATGAATAGGTTACTTAGTGTTTTTCTAAGTATGAAAGTTGAACCAGAGGCTCTGGTTTTGTAACCAGAAGCTCTGGTAAGTGCATTACGAGGAACCAGAGGCTGTAGTCTTGTAACCAGAAGCTCTTGTAAGTGCATTATGAGGAACCAGAGGCTCTGGTCTTGTAACCAGAAGCTCTGGTAAGTGTATTATGAGGAACCAGAGGATCGATGGACGAGAAATCCATTATTATTCTAAGTGTGGATGTTGAACCAGCGGTTGATAGTATAGAATTCCATTGGTTTGCAAGAGGACCGAGGGATGAGAAATCCTTTCCTAAGGATTTTAGTTGAACCAGAAGCTCTGGTCATGAGACCAAAGGCTCTGGTCATGGAACCAGAGGCTCTGGTAGTACAATCAGAGACTTTATATTTGAGAGTGTAGTTTGATTTCCACTCTTAGCCTTGTTTAAAAGCTTTGGCTATACCTGTAAGTACTTATAGATGGCATATTTAGTAATTAAGGTTATTAATGTCGCAGAGCACTATGGCGTCATCCGATTCTAGTGAATACTCAGTCAATGAATCCGGTTACGTGGTTGGCCACTTTAGAAGAAACTCAGTCCATAATGAAGAAATAGACCCGTATGAGCAGGACACTGCGACCAGTGGAGCATCTGCTTCTCCACAAGCATCCTTCCACCCCCATCGGAGCCAGCACCCGATGTTCCACCAGGAACCTATCATGGCTCAAGGATCAGAGTCACGCCAAGGAAGAGCATTCCACTGCTGCAACGTGTGGCATTTGAGGACTCTGTTAGAGTCATAGAAGAGACATCTCGACCATAATTGGGGAGCAGGATAACATAAGTGGTGACCGAGATACCTGCGTCCTGCACTCAGGGCATGAATCCGGCTGAAAGAGAATGGGTAAGGAGAATTGCATCTGATACGCAAGTGCAACAGACGCGGCTGGGATACCACCACCACATTCTGAACAACCTGTCCGATGTGATGGAAGCACACCATCAGCGCATGTTGAGGAACACGGACGCCGTCGCTGCAGCAAGGCGGGAAATAAGGAGGTTGTACAGGTGGTTGGTAGTTAGTGGAATGGTGATGCTAATTTTGGGAATAGTGATAGGATGGATGTTGTTCTAGAAGAAGGATTAGTGGTAGGATGCCCACTCTTTTGCGTAGAGACTCACTATCCTGTTTTGTATGACTATGAACATCTTTGAATGCATAATGTCTTTTTGGGAAACGCTTATTTATGTCATGTTATGGTGTGCATAAGATTAATTTATTCTGATTGTGTAAGTGCTTGAATAATATCCATGCGATGAACACTCTTGGCATCATTTAAACGCCTTAAAGCTACCACCCTTGTTATGCCATAAAAATGACGAATTCCCTTCTGACTTAGGCTTAGAAGAAGCCGCCAAGGAGAGAAAATCCCGATATTGCACAACTTGTATCAGAACAACTTCTGGCAGCACTCCCCAACATAGTCAGTCAAGTGGCTGCTGGCATGAATACAAACCAACCAAATAATCCAGAGCTGAGGACGGCTTGGGAATGCACTTATAAATCCTTTAGATCTTGCAACCAGAAAGAATTCAATGGAACTGAAGGAGCAGTAGGATTATTATAATGGCTCAAAAGCATGGAGTCTGTTCTTCACATTAGTAAATGTACTGAAGGAAATAAAGTAGAATATGCGGCGTGTCTGTTACAAGGGAGGGTACTTACTTGGTGGAATACATTAGTGCAAACCAGAGGCCGAGAAACGGTTAACCAATTTTCATGKGAAGAATTAAAGAAATTGCTAAAGGATGAATACTTCCCAAGAAGCAAACTCCAGAAGTTGGAAATGGAGTTATGGAATCATGAAATGAAAGGAGAAAATATAGCTGCTTATACAGCTCGATTCCATGAGTTGGCGAATTTACTACCTCATTTAGTGACACCGGAGGAAGTCCGCATCGAGAGGTATATTTGGGGATTGTCCCAGAGATTAGAGGAAACATTACCTCGGCAAATCCAAAGACTCTTTAGGAGGCAATAGACATTGCCACCAAACTCACGAATAATGCGATTCGGTCAGGAGAATTTGCCAAGGGAAAAAGAAAGATGGAGGAGCAGGGGAATCGAAGGTTTGGGGGAAAGTATGACAAGAATAGGAGAGTTATAGGAAATTTTGGGGCACAAACTCAGGCGGTAACTCAAGGAGGCGCGACTAAGTGTAATATATGCAAATATCCACATCAGTGGAATTACATCATTTGTCAAAGATGCCACCTAGGGGGTCATACAACAAAGGACTGCCGAAGGCGATTATGCTTTGATTGTGGGAGCCCAGAACACATGCGGAATGTATGCCCAAGGAGGAAACAAGGAGCAAATGCAAGTCAAGCCCGACCAACCAGTCAAGGAAATCCAGAAGGTCAAGCACGGGACAGAGCGTTTGAGATCCGAGCCAAAAAAGCTAGATATGATCCCAATGTGGTTTCAGGTACGTTTCTTCTGAATAATGAATTTGCATCACTTTTATTTGATTCAGGGACAGATAGGAGTTTTGTATCACTAGATTTTGAGCCTAAGATTAACTTAAGGCCCCAAAGGTTGGAAGAAGCTTACATAATTGAGTTTGCTAATGGCCAATAAATTAAGGCTAAAGACATAATTAAGGATTGCACTCTAAGTTTAGCCAATAAGAATTTCAGCATAGACCTTATACCAATTGAATTAGGAAGTTTTGACAAAGTTATCGGCATGGATTCCTCAAGATGGAAATGACCCAATTGTGATTCAAGGAGACAAGTCAGAACAAAAAATTAATATAGTATCCTGCATGAAGATGCGAAGGTACTGGAAGAAGAATTGTGCTGCATTTCTGGCACATGTGATTGATGGGAAGGTCAAGGAGAAAAGTATTGAGAATTTCCCTGTAGTTCGGGAGTTTTCTGACGTATTTCCTGAGGATTTAGCAGGACTACCCCCGCAAAGACAAGTCGAATTTGGTATCGACTTAATTCCTGGAGCTGCCCCAGTGGCAAAGGCACCATTTCCTGAGGATTTCCTGAAGTACAATTTCTTGGTCATATAGTCAATGAAGAAGGGATTCAGGTAGATCCTGCCAAGATTGAGGCCATTAGGAAATGGGAAGCCCCAAGAACCCCTACGGAAATCCGTCAATTCCTTGGTCTGGCAGGCTATTATCGGCGATTCATCGCGAACTTTTCGAAAATCGCACAACCACTCACAGCCTTAATCCAGAAGGACAAGAAATTTGCTTGGGGTGAGAAACAAGAAGAAGCATTTGCAACTCTTAAGCATAGATTGTGCAATGCACCTATTTTATCCTTAAAAAGAGGGTTCGGAAAACTTTATGGTCTATTGCGATGCATTGCATCAAGGCTTGGGATGCGTGCTAATGCAAAAAGACAAGGTCATTGCGTATGCCTCAAGGCAACTTAAGGTGCATGAGAAGAATTATACTACACATGACCTCGAATTGGAGGCAGTAGTATTCGCATTTAAGATTTGGAGGCACTATCTATACGGCACCAAATGCATCATTTTCACCGATCATAAAAGTCTTCAACATATACTAGATCAAAAGATGTTGAACATGAGGCAACGGAGGTGGGTCGAACTTCTCAACTATTATGATTGCGAAATAAAGTATCACCCGGGGAAAGCTAATGTGGTAGCAGACGCCTTAAGCCGAAAAAAAAGGGTGAAACCGTCAAGGGCACGAGCCATGGGAATGTTGGTTCAAACCAACCTAAAAACACAAATTCTTGAAGCACAAGAAGAGGCGTTGAAATTGGAGAATCTGAAGAACGAAACCCTGCACCACTTAGAAAAGGAATTCGAAGTTCGAGAAGATGTGGTGCGTTACTTCAGAAATAGAGTTTGGATACCAAGGAATGACAGTCTTCGGTCAACAATTCTGGAGGAAGCACATCGCTCTAGATACTCTATTCACCCAGGATCTGATAAGATGTACAAAGGGCTAAGAGACTATTACTGGTGGCCAGAAATGAAAAAGGACGTTGCCTTGTACGTAAGTCGATGCTTAACCTGCGCAAGGGTAAAAACTGAACATCAGAAACCATCTGGTCTTCTTCAGCAACCAGAGATTCCCCAATGGAAGTGGGATCAGATATCCATGGATTTTTTTACAAAATTACCTAGAACCAGAAGAGGATGTGACTCAATATGGGTCATAGTGGATCGACTTACGAAATCCGCATATTTTTACCTATTCGAGAAGACTTTAGTACAGAAAGGCTTGAGCAATTATATATCAATGAAATCGTATCGCGGCATGGAGTACCTATTTCCATCATATCAGCCAGAGATAGTCGTTTTACTTCACGATTATGGCAATTAGTTCAAAAGGCACTAGGCACAAGGCTGGACTTGAGCACTTCCTATCATCCTCAGACGGATGGGCAAACGGAAAGGACAATCCAAACGCTAGAGGATATGTTACGAGCCTGTGTAATAGTCTTTGGGGGCAGTTGGGATACTCATCTGCCATTGGCTGAGTTCTCCTACAAAAATGGATATCACACCAATATCCAGTGTGCACCATACGAAGCCTTGTATGGGCGTAAGTGTAGATTCCCACTCAGCTAGTTGGAAACTGGTGGTAGACAGCTAACTAGGCCTGACATTATCTAGGAGACAACCGGCAAAATCTCAAGCATCCAAGAAAGGCTTGAAGCTGCGAGAGATCGCCAGAAGAGCTACGCTGATAACCGAAGGAAACCATTGGAATTTCAAGTGGGTGATAAAGTCCTTTTAAAGGTATCTCCCTGGAAAGGGATTGTACGCATCGGAAAGAAAGGAAAGCTTAGCCCAAGGTATGTGGGTCCATTTGAAATACTTCAAAGAGTAGGACTGGTTGCATACAAACTAAATTTACCCCAGAGCTGAGCGCCATCCATAACACATTTCATGTATCAAACCTTAAGAGGTGTTTAACCGATGAAACATTGGTTCTACCTTTGGAAGACATTGAAATTAATGAACGGTTACGCTTCATCGAAGAACCGATTGAAATTCTCGACCATAAAGACAAGCAATTGAGGCGTAGCAGGATCCCAATTGTAAAAGTTCATTGGCCTTCGAGGCGTGGGCCAGAGTTCACATGGGAAAGAGAAGATTTCATGAAAAACAAATATCCCCATTTGTTGGCAAGCAAGTCATGATATGAGGTTGGGAAATAAATTTCGGGACGAAATTTTTCTGACATGGGGAGACTGTGACATTCTGTCATTTCAGAGTTTCAGGTTAGCATTTGATTATAGATCCTAAATTTAGAAATTTTATTTCTCTAGGATCTGGTCACAGCGATTTGAATTCTTCTGGCTTAACTCCTAAGTTTTATTCGTTAGATCACGCCTCAGTGGGAGATCAGATACAATTAACTCGTGTAATGCCAAATATTTTAGAAATGCTTTTAATAAAATAAAGTTGATATTATAAACTTTTAAGTTAAAATACAAAAGTCCCATTTGAGTGACCACTTGATTTATCAAAAGTTGGAGTTTTGCATTTATTAATGCTATTATATTAATGTTTGGCAAATTATATAGTGGGTTTATTTGTATTAAGAAAATAAAAGTCTTGTTTGGGTTTAGGCCTTTAGAGGCCAGCCCATTTCCTTTCCTTGAAAATCCTCATATAAATACCCATCATCCTTTGAAAACTCTCATTTCCAYGCATTGCCAACTTAAAAACTCTTCGTCTCTCTCTAAGAGCAAASACCCTCCAGCCGATTCCATCTTCAAGCAAGAAATTCTCTCAATCTTGAAGATTCTTCAAGATTATAAAAAGGTATGATACTAATTATTTTACTTTYGTAAAACATCATAAGTTTGCATCTTCTTTCTTCCACATCTTGATCTTTTAGTTAAAAAAAATTCGAAGAACTAAAGAGGGGAGATTATTCATCAAAGGCATGAAAATGTTGTCAAGAAGGATAATAATCTATGATCCATGTTCTTTGAACTCCAAAGTGGGAAGAAAAACTCTTTGCATGTGAATCTTTAGCTTGTAAAAATTTAGTTTTGGGAGGCACGATAAACTTCGGTTTTGGGAGGCCCATTCCGTCCTGTCCTGTGCGTTCTATCAGAACGGGCCTGATTCGCATTCGCATCTCTTTTTTGAGTGCCCGTTTCCTAATCTGGTCTGGAATGGCTTAAAGGCAAAGCTGAACCTCAATGGTGTCCTGGATAACTGGGCTGATATTAACGGTATGTTCCAACATGCCACCAAAGGAAAGACCATCTGGTCGATCATTCGTCGTTTAGTGCTTGCTGGGACCGTCTACCACCTGTGGCAAGAGAGAAATACTCGCATCTTCAAAAACAAAAGAAGATCGCATATTATGGTGGGTAAGACAATTACTGATGATGTCCGATCCAGGCTCCTCAGCCTGACTTTCAAGCCTTCCGCCAATGTTGACCGGGCTCGGCTTGCCTGGAACCTTCCTTAGTCGTTTGTTCTTTTGTGCTGTTTGTTTGTTTGTGTGAGCTGCTCCGCTCTCCTGGTTTTCTTGGTGCGGTCTAGGGTGTGCCTTTTTAGGCCCCTTCTCCTGCCCCTGTGGTGTCCCCCGTTGTTTCCCGGTCTTGGCTTGGCTGGGCCCTTCCCTTGTGGTCGACTTCTTTCTCTTTCTCTCTCTCCCTCTCCCTCTCTCTCTCTCTCTTCTTCTCTTTCCCTTTTTTTCTTCCCTCTTCTCTTCTTCTTTTTTTTCCTTTCTAGGTGCCTTGGATTCTGGTAGTTGAAGTTTCCTCCTGCCCGAGCGCTTGATTGTCGCTTTTTTAGCGTTTTATATTGATCTGGAGGGGTCTCCCCCCTCCCTATAAAAAAAATTTAGTTTTTGAAATGATAAATCTTGCATGCATCTTTAATCTATTCTATCTTTATCGAAAACTCAATGGAATTGGGAAAGATTCTTCCCTGGAGATTTAAATTTATTTCTCTAGCTTGAAAATGGTGTTAAAACTTGGAAAAKGATGAGTTCGACCCCAAATGACTGCCACTCGGTGAGCGTGCAATCTGTTTCGGGGGCTRTGTAACTCAAGGTTGAAGAGTAATGATGAGGAATTTAAAACCCACTTAAACTTCTTGGTATTTGGAAATAGTCGGCTGAGCTCATTATTATTAATGATGTGACAAGTTGGGCATAAAATGACTTTTGGAAGATTCCTATTTTTAGAGTTTTGAGGAACCCAATAATATTTGGAACATAATTTATAATCCGTCCAAAAATCAGCTTTTGAGTAAAGGATTTTGATTTCTATTAGATAAATGTTGGGCTGTTTTTAGATGAAATAACAAAATATCAACCTTATTTCATAAAAATCCGATGGCATTACATGGGATTCAATTTGACTCTATCTTCGTCAAGAACCCATAGGTGATCTGAATGTTGGATGTTGGTCTATTTAGGAAGGCAAGGCAGGCATTGAGAGCTTCAGACTCCATTCTCTTGGATATTCATCATCAAACCTGTGAGTTCTCGCGGCCCCACTTTTAATGCTTTGTTTAGTGTTTTGGGGGAAAAACATGAGATTAAACAAACTATGCATGTTWYTTRTTKAAACCATTGGACTAAGGAACTGCTTAGTCAAGTTTTGTTTGAAACCATTGGACTAAGGAACTGCTTAGTCAAGTTTTGTTTGAAACCATTGGACTAAGGAACTGCTTAGTCAAGTTTTGTTTGAAACCATTGGACTAAGGAACTGCTTAGTCAACCTTTGTTTGAAACCATTGGACTGTTACTGCACTTGAAATAAATGCTAAATTGATGTGCATGGGAGTATATTTTCCAAATAAAGTCCCCGTCCGTAAACGCTATTTGTTAACTCGGGTACATCCCCGGGCCGTGGTATTGTGGAAAGCCGCTAATGTGTTGACAGTCCCACCCAGAAAGGGGTGCACATTACCTATGTTTTCTTGTCTAATCATGTGGAATTTGGACCACAGCTGAATTAGTACATCTACGAACTGTGGGACCTAAGTAAGTGAACGGGCTACTTTTGGTCGTTCGTAAAATAATGGGGCAAGTTGGTCAGGTAAGGCTCAGTAGCGTCTCAAGTTTTTACATCGTGGAAGATTTACATTTATTAAGTGCAAAAGATTTGCATAAGTTTGCAAATATTT
>NW_020201194.1:0-4257 GCF_001531365.2 Cynara cardunculus var. scolymus | reverse complement strand
CACCAACTCTTTGTAGTTGACTCGTTTTATGTTCCATACTTTTCAGGTAACAAGTAAGAAATGAAGTATTTTGGGAGCATACTTGTGGAAAAACTGATTAAGTTCRCATTGGAAGCTTTTGTAAATGAAGTATTTGTTAAAATTTGGTTATTTCATTAAACTCTTTTATTTTGAAAAAGTTTAAAAGGTGTTATTTATTAATTGTTCCTGTGACGCGCTTGCCTGTTACATCTCGTGTTTCCGCTTTAGCAGGGTGTGACAATGTATGTGCATGTGTGCATGAGTGTATATATTTATACTACATTAATAACCATTTAGGTCATTATCTTAATTACAACTCTTGAAGCATAGGTTACAACCATTTTATGAAAAAAATTCAAAAAACTCTTAATTACAAAATATTTTGCACAATGTATAAGTTGTTTATACAAGGAAATGCTTCAGACTTGATAGGAATGCTTCAGACCTAATGGGAATGCTTCAGACCATGGTTTTAGCTTAAAGACTTGTAAAATCCCTTTTCTGTGTCTATCCTCAAGCGCCAAAAACAAAACTAGGTTAGATAGAGTGAGCTTTCTTCTTCACATACCTCGAACAACTTAACAATTAGAGGTTTTGATGTATCACCTCGATCAAATCGTGGATCTACTGGAACAGATTTCTGTTCTCACAGTCTTCAAAACCGATTTGATGTTTCAAAGGGATCCCATGTATCACAACGTCATCTATACATATAACTCCCTCCCCCTGATGTTGTTCTTCAAAATAGATTCACAATGTGTTGATTCACTCTTCTTCCATCGTTCATCTCCATCGATTCACTACTTTGTGTTGATTCACTCTCCTTTCGATCCAGGTAATTAATTTTTGTTTTTTCTTTATGTTGTTGTTACTTCCTTCTGTGTGTTGACTCAACATTTTTATTGCATCTCCTACTCTATTTTAATGTAATTGTACAACTGATATATTCTTTCTTATAATCTTTTTGAATTTAATCCTTTGCATTTATTATGTAAGAAGAAAGGAACCCCATTTGTTCTTCAAATGTATGCTTTTCTGCCATTGTTTCCTAATGGTTTGTCTGATTGTATGTCGTTTTTCATCTTCCAGTTGATTGATATCATACATAGCAGGAATTTTAATTCTCGATGGTTTTTCTTCTTTTGCAGAATAACAGGAATTTCCTACCAAAATATCAAATTGGCAGGATTTCTCAACTAAAGCAGCAGCCAAATAGAAGGTAAACAAAATCTACCATTATACAAAGAGTATTAAATACAGCAGGCAAATGAACATGTACTCTTTTTACTTATGTGCTTATTAGGTGTTTGATGAAATGCCTCAAATATGTTTATTTTGTTTACATTTTTTGGTTTAGGTTGTTTAGAGCTTGTTAGTTAATATTTGGTTTGCTGAACCTGTTTTTGATTTTCCTTGTCTTCAAGGAAGATAGAACATACCTTCAAAATTGGGGAAGATTTGATGTAAGCAAGTAGGCGGGAAGCATTCCAATGATAAAAACCACTGTTAATTCCTGAAAAATACATTTAGGTCAATTTAATTCCTGCAAGTATAAGCAAAACAGAACACACACACACACACACAAAACAGAAGACACATCTTTGCAAAATCAGTTAAAATTTAGTAAAACAGAACCCATGACTTTTTAGGTTTACTAAAACATAGTTGCAGCATTAATTCTCAATTAGTAAAACATAGCAGCAGATTTTGTATGCAGTCTGTCACACCCCGTTAAAGCAGAAACACGAGATGTAACAGGTAAGCGAGTCACAACAGCAGATAATAAATAACACCATTCAAGTTTTACAAAAGTTTCGAATTTAACATCCATAACCAAGTTGGAATAGAATATTTCTTTACAAAAACTTCAATGTCAACTTAATCGGTGTCGTCACTTATATGCTCCAAAACTTCATTTCTTACTTAAATCCTGAAAAGCATGAAACATAAAACAAGGTCAACTACAAAGAGTTGTTGACTTTACGAATTTTCTTATGCACAAAACATTACAATGCATAAATCATTTCTTGCAAACCTATACATAACTTTTGCACATAATAAATGTAAATCTACAACGACGTTTTAAAACTTGAGACGCTACTGAGCCTTTCCTGACCAATGTGCCCCATTATTTTATGAACGACCATAAGTAGCCCGTGTACACTCACTTAGGTCCCACAATTCGTAGTAGTACTAATTCAGCGGTGGTCCAAATTCCACATGATTAGACTAATAAAAACATAGGTAATGTGCACCCCTTTCTGGGTGGGACTGTCGACACAATAGCGGCTATCCACAATTACCACGGCCCGGGGACATGCCTGAGTTAACAAGTAGCGTTTACGGACGGGGACTTTATTTGCAAACATACTCTCAAGTACATCAATTTAACATTTATATCATAGTGCAAACCGTCAATATTTCATGACATAAACAAATCTTGACTAAACAGTTATTTAGTCCAACAGTTTTAAACAAATCTTGACTAAACAGTTCTTTAGTCCAACAGTTTTAAACAAATCTTGACTAAACAGTTCTTTAGTCCAACAGTTTTAAACAAATCTTGACTAAACAGTTCTGTAGTCCAACAGTTTCATAAATAAACAGTATAGTTTGCATCACTTCATGCTTTTCCCCCAGTTTAAATAAACAAAAAGCATTAAAAGTGGGCTGCGAATACTCACAAGTTTGCTGATGAATATCCAAGAACATTACAACGTTTGAAGCGCTAAACGTCCGCCCTAATCTTCCTAAACAGTCCAACATCCAGAAATTTGATCACCTATGGGTTCTCGATAAAGATAAAGTTAAGTATGTCTTATGTAATGCCATTGAGCTTTCATGATTTAAAGTTGATACTTATGCCATTTGCTCTTTGAAATAGACCAGAAATAGATATTTTAAAATCAAAGTCCTTTGCACGTAAAGCTGCCATTTGGACAAAATGTAAATTTCTATTTCTGGAATATTTGGTCTCACAATTTACTGTCAAAAGGAACCTTCCAAAAGTCATATTGTGTTCAAATTTTTATATCATCCATAATAAATGAGTTAAACTGATTTTTCCCAAATATCAAGAATTTTGGATGGGGTTAAGGCACTCATTAATACCCTACAACCTTGAGTGACACGGTCCCCAAGACAGATTGCACACTCTTCGAGTGACGGCCATTTGGGGGGTCTGAACTCATCATTTTTCTGTGATTTTAACTTTATTTAATAGCTAACACATAAGGCTAACTTCCAGAAAAAGAATCACCCATTTTCAATGAGTTTTGAAGAAGATATGACCGATTTAAGATGCATGCAAGATTCTGTCAGCAATGCTCTTTTTGCACCATAATCTTGTATCAATAACTTTAAGGCCCAAAACATAATATCTTTGAGTGAGACCAGTTGCATTAGAAAGATAACTCATCAAAGTACGTTTTAGAAGAAAAATCAGAACATTTGGACTTTTATTTTGAAAGACACAGTCGACACAAGTTGTGAAGTCCAATTTCACTAATCAATCTTCATATCATCATAATAATCATGGCAGATCTTGATAATTCATGTAAGAACTTCAAGAACACTTGAGAGGAAAAGTCAACAACTCTAAGCTCAGTCAAACTCTCTATTATGTATGTTTATTACAAATGAGCTCCTCTTCTTTTCTAATTACAAAGATCAACCATATTTATATGGTCAACCTAACAAAGACAAGTCAAAGTCAAACCTCTAAAGAAAAGTCAAACATGCTGACTTTTTACAATTATAGACTATTTATAAACTTTCAAGACGAATACAATTAATACCGATTTCTCAGACTTAACATTCTCCCCCTTTGTATTCAGACTTGAAAGAAAAAACTGCGCTTTGAGTCCTGTTTGAACTTTGAAACAATATGCACAATATGTCTTATTCAAAATAAACTTCAACTTGTAATCTTCAAACAATCAACTGTTGAGAAAGATCTTCTAGCATTCTCCCCCTCGAATGTAGAATCACGGTGATCTTCTCTTTTAATAATATAGATCAAAAAAAAATCTTCAGAAACACTGTATAAGATGTGATCTTCAAAGAATCTTCAGATAACAATTCTTCAGTAAACTTTTGTTAAGATGATCTTCACATTCAACATCTCTCAGTCAATGTAGCACACAAATAATCTTTCTTTAATCATCTTCAGTCGCACTTCTTCTTTTGAGTCTTTTGCCATTTTCGAAGTTACTCCCCCCTTGATCTTTGCATCAG
>NW_020201193.1:53864-74626 GCF_001531365.2 Cynara cardunculus var. scolymus | reverse complement strand
TTTCCCTTCCACCCCCACCCCCCACACCCCACTCCCTCACCATATTCCCGCCTATAAATACCTTTCTTCTTCATGCATCTTCTCTTTACGCTTCCATAAACCTGCATCTATATTTTAACAAACCAAACTTGCAACTTCCTCAGCAATGGCCTCTTCCGCCTCCCACGAATCAAACAACAATGATAGCAGAGTCCAATACACCGGTGCCGACAGCCGCGCTATCGTCTTCCTACCCATGAAGCCAAACAACCACTCTATCAAACTCCGAAACACACTGTTTGACGACCGATTTGCAGTTATGATCGAGTTTTTCAAGAATTGCATTCTTCTTCCCGCCCTCACTCTTGCTGACACCGGCGTACCCATAAAGTACGTCCAGCAATATTGGCAAACATGTGAGTTTGACCCAGAATGCCATGGAATAATGGGGCACATGGATGCACCTAATGATATGATATGCTCGCTCAAAATATCGTGGGCTAAGGTTTCTCGGATTCTGTGCATTCCCACTCGACGGGAACTTGGAATTGAACAATATGACGAACCACCAACCACCGACGACATCCTCCGCTTCGTGAAGATGCTAGGTTACAATCGTGACCTACGCAACGTATCGGACTTCAAACACCAATTCCTCCCGCCGATGTGGAATATGTTCTTCTCCATCCTTAACAGAGCTCTCACATGCAAACTGGACACCTTAGACCAAGGGAACATCAACATCATGACTATCATGTATGGGCTGTTCTTCAACCTGAACCTCGACTACGCCTTCCTGATCTACAACGAGATTCATGCGGCAGTGGTCAAGAAATGTAAACTCCAAGCCGCTGGCAAGCCTCTCTCTGCGGTTCTCTTCCCTCGCTTCCTCGCCCTCTTCATTGGCGACGCAATGAGGAAGTATGGCCTACCAGCTGAGGAGCCCTCCACCCCAGTCTACAAGATGCATGGACATCGCCTAACCCTCTCGAAGGAGGGTTACAGCATCAACCGTCCACTCTCCAGGGCTATGCTCAATGACATTCCATCGACATCTGAGATACGCCAAGCCTATGAACGCTCTATGTTGTCCTAGGAACCGAGGGCAACTACCCCTGAGCGATTATAACCGTCCCCCGAACCAAGCGAGGGAGCACATGAGACATCTTCATCGGATGATGAAGATGATGATGATGATGATGCTACTCATCGTGCCTCCCCCGGCCCTACTCATACAATTTCTCCCCCCACTACCCAAAGGGCAACTACATCATCTACCCTTGGCGATCAAAACCACAGGGGTATTGAACAAGGATGACCCAGTCCACTCCCAACCCTAGCCAGCCATCCAGAGGCCATTCTTCGGGCCTCTAGAGATGTATCAGCCGAGGAACCACATTTTCCATCACCCCTCTCTCAACAGAGAGGTGATGAAGATATAAGAGCCCCTTCGCCTCAGGGCTCGACATATCCCACCACACACACAGAAGCATGTGTTGCTTCTGATATTGAACCCCAAGATCGTTCAGAGCGATCTTCCCTTCATGCACATCCCCCTTCGATATTTGATCTACAGAAGGGGACACACATTCGCTTCACTTACCCGGCCTCTGAAGCCACGGAAGAGGAAGCAGATGTCGCAACATCACAAGATAGCTTCTCTCTTGAGGGCTATCAAGGACGTGATGGAAGTCCTTCTAGGCCTACCTTCTCACAAGGCCAAGAAGGCGCCTCCGGAGTAGAGGCCCAACCTGCAGCATCTGTTGCTTCTGGGGTTACCCCACATGCAGACATGGTCACAAAGGCCGAGTTCTAAGCCTTTGTCGATACAGTAATGCGGTCCTTGGAAGACCTTAAACTCATCACACAAGGAATTGTTGATAACCAACCCTCCACCGATAACTCTGACCTCCAATAATACCTTGCAATCCTGCAACACCATTTCTCTCAAATAGAAACCCAAACCCAAACCAATACCACCCGCTTTCAAATGCTCCAACAAACCATCACCCAACATCACAACACCACATCCTCCCTTGCCACCCAACGACACCAAATCCTCATCCAATCCATCGCCACCCTCATGGCCCAGGCAACTGAGGCCGATGAGAACCTCACATACATCATCTCCCAACTTCAAACCATCCTTCAAACCATTAACTCCCTACCCACAACCATCATCTCCCAAATTCCTCATCAAGCCCCACCTCAATCCACCTCATCTATCGATGCTACCCTTGCCAACCTCACCAATCAAATGGCCTCCATCCAAACCACCCTCACCCAACTACCCGCCACTATCCTAGCCCAAATCCCCCAGCCTACTCCACCCCAACCTCCTTCTGTAGGCCCATCCTTTGACGAAGCCTTCTCCTCATTCACTGCAGAGGTCAGAGACCTCATCACCAATCTTCACAACCAGAGCTGACCTACGGGGTCTGTCCAAGGCGCTAGTCTCATCTTTCAATGAGATTAGTGCCAAATTCATTCATCGAGCCATCCATCAGAACCTGGCCGATGAACAACGACGCACCACTTCTCTCCTCCAAACAATGGAGGCGAGTCAAAGATAAGCTGCCCTGAAGGCGTATCTTGCGTCCTTTAGAAAGGACAAAAAGAAGAAGAGGAGCAGAGCCTCTTGCTCCAGCAGCCGCCAACACAAAAGGCCAAGGCATAAAGACCAAGACCACGATGATCAAGGTCTTGGACCTCATGAGGGGGAGACAGAGGTTGCGGCTGCACAGAATATAGAATTCGCTGCACCACCATCACTATCACCACAAACTCAACCACCACCCTCAACCGAAGGAACCCAAGCAAGGGAACCAGAGGCTCTACCCTCTGAAGATGTACAATATGTACATGTTCCATTCGCTGCAACCCCAGAACCCATCGTGTTGAGTTCCTCAACCGACGAAGAGCCAATCACCCCACCAACGGAAATAAACCAACTTTCATCACCCACACCAAACTTACCTTTAACCCCTTCTCCAACCCCTCGTACCACATAACCTTTCACCTTATTCATACGACCAAAACCAACAATAATCCAACCTTCATCACCCCAACAACCCCAAACCCAAACAAAACCCCATGCACTAGAAACCACCCTAACCGAACCCAATGAACCACAACCAACTCAACAATAAACCATACCCTCACCAACTCATACATAACCCTCAACCCAACCACCCGTGGTGCATGCGGATACTCCCTCTTCATCAAGGCAACCTCCTCAGAGCCTGGTAGATGAGATTATACAGAGCATGGAGTCGATGCGGAGACGTCCTGAATTGCCACCCAGGGAACCAATTATGATGGAAAACATCCATCAATACCTATATGAAGACCACGATGAAAGTTTGACCATCAACCCTCCGATCTTATCACCTGAGTCCATGGACCTCTTACACCATAGATTCATTAGACAGACAACACAAGCACCTCAGGCTGTCTTCTCGAATGATGGGATAAGGAGGGTCATGGATATGAAAGTAAGGACATTTGCCAACCGAGCCATTCGATACATCGAGTTCACTGTGGAGAGAGCACATGGGCAAGTTAGCGTGTTCAACGAAAATGACCTCATTAATCTCAATCCATATGACTTGATTGAATTATACTCATACACGGATCAAAGGCAGGACCACGACATCAAGTATGGAATGGCGAACCGAGCGGTGGTAAAAACAATGGAAACCCTGGTGAACCATAAAGCCAAGAGTGATTTTGAAATTGCTGTTCGGCTAGGTATTGAAAGACTATCCTGCGCTCCACCAAACGAAGATTTCCAAGGCCTGCAGGAGAAAAGGTCTGCCTTAGTCCTAACTCAACCCGAACTTGGACTTGTTTACAAGAATGAGTTCGGGGTTAAAAAATTCTTTAGACTAACTGAGGCCTTCAAGTATTCATCGGATACACTTGAATGGTTTTAGAAAATCGTTAGAGAAAGACTGGGTAGAAACCACGTGCCAAGAGAAGAAGGGAGTCGGCTCTTTCATGAGATATCGACAGTCATCGGCTATCGAAGACTRCTCATGYGCTTCARWGAAATATATCAAGGTAGCTCATGATGAGTTGTATTTTTTTTGTTATGTCTTGATGTCTTTTGATTCCAGTATTGTAAGAATTTCATCATCCAATGAAAATTTGGAATTTGATGTTTTTCTATTAGATTAGTCTCTGTTCTTCACGGTTGTTTCTAGATTAGTTTATGTTTGTTATTTCATTACTTAGGGGGAGATTGTTAAACCCCATAATTCATAAAGTGAAAAAGTAACGAAAAACAACAAGTGATGAAGAACCAGAAGACCAATGGAGACATCAAGGCAGAATTGACTAAGTCTGGAGCATAACTAGAGAACCGATGGACGACCAAGGATGCGATGGAAAGAGCATCTTCATCGAACCTCTGGTCAACTACACTTAGTATTTTCCAACAATTCATCCAAAAGCATGCGATGAAGACCTAAAGATAAGGATGATCCATCATACCATGAATGACAGCTGGAGATGACAAGTCAACAGCTAGATTTTGAGTTTATCTTAATTACTAATGTTTATCCATAGTTTAGATAATCGTTATCTATTATTAGAAGATTAGCTAAAAAGTCTCATTAGATAGTTATCTTCTTATTAGTATAAATAGGTGATAAGGCCTATTGTAATCTAAGTCGCTTTTACGTTTTTATTACTAAAAAAGTGAAATCTTTGACACTCAAGATTGTTCATAATTTCTTCTTGAGTGTTCATCACTTTGTTCATCAAATCACTATAATTTGGTTATTATTAACTAGATTATTAGTGTTATTGAGAGATCTGGGATCAACAATATATACACAAGTAATTAATCCATTTAAGAAAATCATACTACAATAAGAGAATAAAACCCTGATTTGGTATATATCTAGAAATCGGTTATGATAGTTAAGATGGTCAAGGATAACAGATTTCCTGACTCATCTTTGTATTCAAATTTTTCTTCCAAATAAACGGGGTTGTCTTCCTTTAATGTAGTCACAATACAACAGGGTTCAAAATACATATAATAAAATTCTAGTTACACCATTGACATATGCAAGTTATTGAGCCAAGTATATACCATATTCAATTTTTACATTTCTTGCGATTGTGATTGTTTGTGTGTGATTATTAATCCTTACATTATGTTTGTTACATCGGAAGGTTAAAGAAACTACATGTGAAAGATGGACTGTACAAGTTTTGCATCCGACAAAAATAAAAACAAGAACCTAAGACAGTAATTAGATAGTTCCTGGGAGATAACGATCACTTTAAACTTATCAAGAAGAATGTAAATTAACTCTCTAATTTACCTTGTAAGAGTCTGTATATACAACTGTGGATTTAAGGTTCCTGAATGGTCTGATCTGTCAGTTGAAGATATGTCAAACAGAACAGTCAAACAAGTATCTTTGTCCAGTCCACACAACTTCCAAGCAGTGGTGTTCCCTTGCCCAATTGGTGTGCTTGCAACAGCAGGTCCCTTCTGCAAGGGCAGTAATTCTCAGAGAAAATATCACTACCCAAATACGGACATCTTTAATAAGATTAGAGTCAGACCGCCCTCATCCAGTCAGATATTCAATGCTGTATACCAATTATGGTTTAAAAAAATTTACCTTCTCCAGGGATGTGCAAGGTCCAATGATCCCTTGAATTTTGATATCCTTTGAACAGTTCATCTCAAGTGTGCCACTGAAAGTAACAAACAAACAATGAGTTCAGGGGGGAAAAGGCGTGGTCTATCAATAATATTGACCTCTTGGATAAACAAGATTTTATGGCAAATATACATCATGAAAGATGACATCATGAGAAACAACAGAAACGTGAATAAAGGTAAATAAGGAATCAAGGAAAAATGTGAATAATTTATTTACTCTTTTCCCAGCCATAAGGTGCACGTTCTTAACATAGCATAATGAAAGTAACACAAAGGAAGTACATCACAGTGTGTGCAACGTGGAGTAGCAGAAGACTATTGTAACATGAACCTGGACATATTTATAACTAAGAACATAAAATGAGAAAAGAAAATGCAGCAGCAGAAGAAGAAATAAGAATAGGATACAGGCTATAAAAATTAGAAATAATACAGAAAAAAGAAAAACCCAAAATGCAGTGAGGGGAAAATGTTCTCTTGACTTTTAAAGAAATCATATATACAAAAATTGAAACAATTAGGAACAAAACTAACTAAAATACAGTTACGTATTTAAAAAAAGTGCAAGAAAACCAACTTTCAGTTACCAACAAAAAAATATTTAAAGAAAGCAAGAGAACACATAACCAAAATTGTCGAGCATGAAATACTCACTTATAGGAAAGACCAAGAGCCTCTTCTCCGTTTTCAAAAACACGCTTAAATGAATCCCTAAAAACTGGATGACCAAAACTTTCAGCTAAAACAACAAGGCCACCGGTTCTTTCAATAATAACCTTCATCTCAGCAACCCCAACCTAGGAACATAAACTGCATTAGATGTCAAAGCATTGGAATGCACCATCTAAAGGCTAGCCAAATAAAGCTGTCCTGGAGTAATGAAACTAAATGTACCATTATATCCCACTCAAGAGTAGCTTGGGGGTAGGATGTAAAAGAATGAAGTGTGTTTTACATCTTTAATATGGATTATAGGATGGAAGCAAAGAAACATTTATTATAGAAGTAATTGATACATGCTCTAGTATGTTTTACCAATCAATTTTACCCTTTCTGAGAATCAACAATTGCAGGATAAGGAATAGGGTGGTTTCCACACTGACCCGTTCAGCAGACGACATAAAAATAAAATTTTCTGAAAAAAGGATTCGAATTTGAGGTAAGACACCAGAAAGAACAATGGGGTGAAGTCATACATCCTCTAGCATGAAGAATAATCGACCATACAGATTTGTCAATGGTTGATGAATAGCCCTAAAGAGAAAAGGGTCATCTCCTACATCTAAAACAACAAATGATTATAAAGACCAAGTTGGCAAACTATAGAGGACCCAAAATTACAATTGTTCTACCTGGTCTAGTGCAGAAGCAAAAAGGTCCAAGACCTGACCGTGGTTGACCATCTGCTTTGAAAGTTCCTCGTAAAATTGGACTGCTTTTCTAAAGTATAGTGCTGCATCCTTGTCCAGATCTTTATGTGAACGAACTGGGTCTGTGAGATCTTGCGAGACAATCTGTCAAAAACCAAAAGGTCATAGAAAGTTTAGATTTTATGCTAAACTGAAAGAAAATAATATACTCTGCTCATCATAACTATCAAACACTGAGCTCAACTATCAAACACTGATCATAACTATCTGAGGCATGAAGATCTATTGACCAAGTTACTCACCGAAAAAGTGGAAAGCTAGTGATAGTGCGATGATAAAATTGTGCATTGGCTAACCATTGCTTATATAAAGATACAAACCCTGATGCCATAAAATTAAGTAAAATCATGAGAATTTGAAGTAAGACTGGAGGAGTCTGCTTTAAAATCGTCCACCCTGCAATGTAACTGATTGTTTTGTTTCTTTGGGATTGTTCGTTTGGAAATTTCATATTTTATCCGTTGAGCGACGGCCCTTCCACTCGGCAACGTCTCTTCACTATTTGTAACAGTTCTTTACGTGGGAAGAAATCACCTAATCTTAGTAGTTTTTACTCTTATGAGATTTGTACAACTCCAAGAACCTAATTGAATAATATTGTTCATTGTGCAGCCACAAGAAATAAGATGATAATCAAAAGATAAAAATGGTTGTCAAAGATCAAACTGATTACAAAAACAAAAAGCAGCCTACTAGTTAACTTCAGAAGTTAAAATGGATAATGCTCTCCCCTATCACCTTCCATTTATGAGTTCTATGCTAATACCTTCCATTTAAGAGTAGCTGATCCGGTGTGGGATTCCTATTGGTTTCGTTCTTGGCATTTGCGGAACACATTTGAGATCCATTTAAAATCCTGCATTGTTGTTAGGGTTTGCGCTATTTGTTTGCAACTAGGACCTTATTGCATTAACCAAGCCAAACCAAATGTAACCGGTATATTCCACCAAGCAATAGGGTTTGGAGAGGGTATGATGTATGATACGAACCCATAAACCATTAAGTTTAATGAGAATAAGCCAAGAGAGTGGAAAGTCTATTCTAGAAGGGATAAAAGAGCAATTGTGGAAAGTGGCTAGAAAGTTAGTTATTAATCTCTTTTAAAAGGGAAAGAGGGGATACGTATTACGCATGTCATTAGTATTTTCAGTTGTATTGGCTCTTTGCATGTTGCATTGAGAGAGGGATTCTCCCTGGATTATTTTGTATTACCTTTTTTCATAACTCCATCAGCTTATCTCTTCCCTAAACTCTTAGTCGCCTTCTTTCATTTTTTTCCTTTCTCTATCATTGGTCCGACTCTGCCGGACACATGGAGATACGTTCCATTCAAGCCCGTTTTGAAGATCAGGATGAGCAAAGCCAGCGATTACAAGCTGATTTGGTGGAAATAAAATCTATGATTTCTGCATTAGATCTGGATCGTGCTGAGGCCAGCGAATTTCATCAAGTGATGATGGGATGGATGAAACAGCAAGACAAATTTTCGATTGGTGGTCAAGGTATGTTTTCTCGCAACTCACCTTCGTCACCAAAGGGGGTGACTTTTTGGGGGTTTTCTCTGGTTTGGGTCAGACTTCTCTGTCTCCTCCGATGGGCCTTCCTTGGACAGTGAAGAAAATTAAACTTTCGGAGTTTTATGGCTTTGATCCTCAAGACTGGATCCAAAAGGCTTCTTCGTATTTTGATGTCAATAGCACTCCTTATCTTTGAATTCGTTTGGAACAGTTGAGCATGGTGGGAGTGGCTCAACATTGGTTTACCATTGTTAAATAGGTTCATGAATCTCTTACCTTGGATCAATTCCAAATTGAATTGGCAGAGATTTAGTGGTCTCAAAATCCAAGATCCTTTTGAACAGTTAGCCATGATGAAACAGACTGCAATTCACGATTACATTGATGATTTTGAGTATCTCTTGTCGTTGGTTCCAAAATTGCCTGAATATCAGGCATTAGGATATTTTATCGCAGGTTTACGTGATGAAGTCAAGTGATGGGTTCGTCTACACCGACCATAATCCCGATTGGATGCAATGTATCTGGCGAAAGATATGGAAGAGATGATTCGTCCGTCATCGGCAAATGTTTCCTAGTTCCGTTTTCGGTATCATCATATGGGTGGGTCGAGTAAGGGTTTTCATGTGAATCTTTCTTCTCAATTGGGTCAATCCAGTATTCGTGGGCCTCCAATTGTAACACACGGTGATAAGGTATTAGACATGTAGAGTCTCCTATTTATCATTCATTTTTTCATTTTAGCCCTTGTATGTATTTATTGATTCAGGGCTGCAAAGTGTAACTTTTTTGTATATTTATAGTTATCCTCTCCTCCTGTTTTGGTATGGAGAGCATTTCTCTCATGGTATTATACGCCTAAATTACGATCACTTCCCCCTCCCATATCTCCCATCTTCGCCTGTTCAACCTATCGGCACATCTACGGTGTCCTTATGTCTTCTTCATCGGCCACTGATTCCCTCTTCTCGATGAACACGGCGATGCATTTGATCACGATTTGCCTGTCCTCCACGAATTACTTACTGTGGCAGAACCAAATTCTTCCGCTGCTCACCTACCAGAATTTGGTAACTCATGTGGATGGCTCCTCTCTGCCTCCCGCCACTGAGATCATAGTCGATGGAAATACAAAGCCCAACCTGGCTATGCTGAATGGATTGCCGTTGACCAGAGGGCCGTTATTCTCATCCAATCCTCCCTTTCGGAGGAAGCCTTCTAGGAGATCGTTAGTCTGCACACCGCTCGGCAAATCTGGGTTGCCCTCGAGGTGGCCTATAGCAATTCCTCTGTCGAACGCATTCAGAATTTAAAAGATCAAATACGTCTTCTGATTGCACAAGCCGAAGGCCATGAACTATTCCTCAAATCGCTCCACGGTTCTTCACCTCCGGCTGTCGCTTTTTTTACCGATTCTGGTGCCGTCTCCTCAAATCCTACTCGTGGCCGTGGTGGTCACAACCCTCGTGGCGGTCGTAGCCAGGGCCGTCATCCTGTACATTGTCAATTGTGTCGCACTAATGGTCACTATGCGAGCGCTTGTCCCAAACTCGCCACTTTTGCTAATCATGCCCCCACTAGCGACACTGATCTCGCCCGTGCTTTTCATGCACAGTGCCATGTCACTTTGGCGGCTCCGGATTGGTATGTCGATACCAGTGCATCGGATCACATGACGGCTTCATCCGCGTCCGTAACTAAACCCACACCTTACCTTGGCAACAACCAAGTGTCTTTTGGAAATGGTAATGTTCTTCCCATTTCTCATATCGGTCAATCGTCTTTATCCAACCGCATACGGCTTCGGGATGTTTTGGTTGTTCCACGGATTTCCAAAAATCTCTTATCCGTTAGCAAGTTAACAAYTGATAATAATTTGGATGTTTTGTTTTCCCAACCTCATTTTTACATTCAGGATCGAACGACGCGGAAGGTTCTAGCTCAGGGCATATGTGATCGTGGCCTTTATGTCCTTTCTATTGCACCACAAGCTTGTTTGCATCCACACGGTCCACCTCTCGCGCTTCTTTTGAGCTATGGCACTCGCGTTTAGGCCATGTGTCRTTTAATACTATTTTGCTTTTGAATAAAAAGGGCCACTTGTCGGTTACCTCTATTTTGCCTAAACCTATTATATGCAACTCTTGTCAACTTGCTAAATCACATCGCTTACCGTTTATACCAAATGAAAAACGWGCGTCTCATATTCTTGATTTAATACACTGTGACTTGTGGGGACCATCGCCCGAATGTTCGCATGATGGTTACCGTTATTATACCACTTTCGTGGATGATTATTCACGCTTTACTTGGTTTTATCCGCTAAAAACCAAATCCGAATTTTCAATCATTTTGGATGTGTTTCTTAAGTTCGTCCAAACACAGTTCTCGCGCAAGTTAAAAGTTTTTCAAAGTGATGGTGGCACCGAATTTCTTAATAACTGGGTACGGCAAAGTTTAGTTGACAATGACACTTTTCATCGCATTTCGTGTCCGTATACACCGCAACAAAATGGTCGTGCGGAACGGAAACATCGTCATATTGTCGAGACCGGTTTAGCTATGTTGTTCAACGGTCATGTTCCTCCGACTTATTGGGTACATGCCTTTCGCTCTGCGGTGTATATTATTAATCGCCTCCCGACGCCAGTTCTCCAAAACAAATCCCCATTTRAACTTCTCTTCAACCGGTGTCCTCCATATGGTCATCTTCGTCCTTTTGGGTGTCGGGTGTACCCATATCTACGCGACTATGCGGCGAATAAATTATCACCACGGAGTCTTCCTTGCATTTTTATTGGCTACTGCTCTCAATATAAAGGTTACGAATGTCTTGAACCCACTACCTGTCGCATCTACGTCACGCGACATGCCAAATTTGACGAACACTTGTTTYCGTTTACCGGTACCGGCACACAAACCTCGRAGACCTTACTCTCRTTGTCTCGGTTCTYCGATGAATGTTCYGACTCTATCGCTCCATCTCCTTCTATGGATACCTCTCYGGCACCCCCGGTTCCTTGTGATCTATGTGGTGATGAGACCTCCTCTCTAGCATCTGTCACTTCGGTTTCCTTTCCTGAAGACCTCTCGCCACTTCCTACGCCGTCGGCTTCAGCAAATGTTGAACCTGATCGGACTCCTCTTACCACTGCCCTGACTCTCCCCACCCCTGCCACTGTTCAATCGACACCGGTTGTTGATGCTAATGCTCCTGTTCAGTCCACCATCGAGCCCACTACCGGTGGTCACCCCATGCAAACTCGGGCTAAGTCTGGCATTTTCAAGCCCAAACATCACGTGGACTTGGCCCACACAACCATCTTCTCGGCTCTCTTCGCTGCTACTGACCCACGCAGTTTCAAAATGGCCATCAAACATCCCTCTTGGGTGACTGCTATGAACAAAGAAATGGATGCGCTCCGCCGTAACCAAACATGAATGCTTGTTCCCTAACCACCTCATCATAACATTGTGGGCTGTAAATGCTTATATCGCACCAAGTATCGTGCCGATGGCTCCGTTGAACGACACAAAGCTCGTCTCGTTGCTCAAGGGTTCAGTCAGATTCCGAGCCTCGATTTTTCTCAAACGTTCAGTCTCGTGGTTAAAGCATCCACTGTTCGTGTTGTTCTTTCCTTGGCTGTTTTAACCAGTGGAAAATACATTAGCACGACGTTAACAACGCCTTCCTTAATGGGGACCTCAATGAACTTGTTTTTATGGAACAACCGCCAGGTTTCCACGATGCCAGTTGCCCAGATCATGTTTGTCGGCTAAATGAAGCGCTCTATGGTTTAAAACAGGCCCCACGGGCCTGGTTTCATTGTCTTAGAAACGTTTTGGTGGCAAATGGTTTCGTCTGCAGTCGGGCCGACACGTCGTTGTTTGTGTTTAAACGCGATTCGTGCATCTTATACTTGTTTATGTTGATGACTTATTATCACAGGAAGCGACAATCAGCTTACTCGGCGATTCATTAATAAGTCGCATGTGGAGTTTGCCATCAAGGATCTTGGTCGCCTCAACTTCTTTCTTGGGTTGGAAGTAACACACACTAACTCTGGCCTCTTTTTAAGTTAGTCCAAGTATGCTCGTGACATCCTGGAGCGTGCTCAGTTACTCGATTCAAAACCAGTTGCCACCCCTCTTGCCGCTAACATCACCTTTACAACCTCGGGTGACTTGTTTCACGACCCTACTCACTATCGGTCCTTGGTTGGGGCACTTTAGTACTTAACAATTACTCGTCCAGATATCTCTTATGCTGTGAATCAAGTTAGTCAGTTCCTACANAGTACTTAACAATTACTCGTCCAGATATCTCTTATGCTGTGAATCAAGTTAGTCAGTTCCTACAGGCTCCGACGGTTCCCTATTTTCAGGCTGTTAAACGGATTCTTCGATATGTAAAAGGCACTATGTCATATGGGTTGCACTTTASCCSAACCAAGTCCGCTAACATCCTTGGTTACTCTGATRCGGATTGGGYTCGGTGTCTTGAGACTCGTCGCTCCACCTATGGCTACTCGATCTTTCTGGGGGGTAATCTCGTCTCTTGGAGTGCCAAAAAGCAACCACTGTCTCCACTCTAACTGTGAGTCTGAGTACCGTGCCATGGCCAACACGGCAGCCGAAATTGTGGCTCACTCATCTTCTTCGTGAACTTCATGCCCTACCGCCAGCTCGTCCTACTCTTCTTTGTGACAACAAGAGTGCTCTGTTTCTCACACAAAATCCGGTGTCTCATAAAAGAGCAAAACATATTGACTTGGATTATCATTTTGTCAGGGAACATGTCGCGTCCGGGAAACTTCACACTCGATTTGTTCCTACCAAGCTTTAGGTGGCAGATATTTCACCCAAAAGCCTCCCTTGACATTAGTTTGAGTTCTTTCTAGAGCTTCTCTTTGTGCGGTCGCCACCGTCTCGCTTGAGGGGGGATATTAGACATATGTAGAGTCTCTTATTTATCATTCATTTTTTCGTTTTTGCCCTTGTATGTATTTATTGTTTCAGGGCTGCAAAGTGTAACTTTTTTGTATATTTATAGTTATCCTCTCCTCCTGTTTTGGCATGGAGAGCATTTCTCTCATAAGGGGTCTTCTATGAAATTAGATGCTAATTGTTTTCTGCCTTCTCGACCATCGGCATCGACGCCATCAGAGATCTCTCAAGTGTTACATCGGGATCGAGGGGTTCATTCTCTAACGCAAACTGAGTGGGAGGAACGTCGTAAGAAGAGCTTGTGTTTTCGTTGTGGCCAACAATTCGGTCCCGCACACAAGTGTCCAGAATGGAAACTGCGTGTTTTATTGCTAGGAGATGATGAATACGAGGCCGATGAAGGGGAATTATGTCAAATTGAAGAAAAGATACCACCAAGTTTCTCTCCGAATGAAGTTCCAAATCAGGGATTGTATGCTTCATTGGATTTATTTGGATACTCTTCCACTGCTTCTGGAGGTAAAACATTAAAATTGGAAGGTACTATCTCTGATATACCTTTGATTATTTTGGTAGATAGTGGGGCAACTCATAATTTCATCTCTCGTTGGTTGGTAAAATCACTGGGTATTTCTTCAACTCAGTTTGATGGTCTCAATATTCAATTGGGTGATGGCCATAAAGTATTTATCAATCAAATGTGTTATCAACTGTCAATTGTGTTGGGTACTTGCTCTTTTTTGGTGGATCCCTTAGTTTTCAATACCGAAAATCTAGATATGGTATTGGGAATGGAGTGGCTACGGTCCTTGGGAGAGGTCACCCATAATTGGGATAAGGCTTGGATGCATTTTAAGCATTAGGTGAACCCTGTTCAACTTCAGGGATTAACTTCAGTCCATCCGCCTGCTGAGTCACTTCAGACTTGCTTAACGGCTATGTCGGGGGTGCATTCTCTTACCGGGTTTTCCTTATTCACGATCCCGGTCGATACTCTAGGTCTGTCCTCTGTTCAATTGACCGATTTATAGAAGGTTTTAGACACTTTTTTTGTTGTTTTTCAAGCTCCAACAGGTCTTCCGCCGTCTTGAACTCATGATCACGCTATTGCTTTGATTTTTCCTCATAAACCCATTAGTGTGCGACCTTATCGTTATCCTCACATTCAGAAAGCAGAAATTGAACGACAAGTCCGTGAGTTGCTGTCCTTGGGAATGATTTGCCTAAGTAAAAGTGCTTTTTCAAGCCTGGTCATTCTAGTTCGTAAAAAAGATAATATGTGGCGTATGTGTGTGGATTATCGTGCTCTCAATAAGGCTACCATTCCAGATAAGTTCCCGATTCCCATGGTCGAGGAACTTATGGATGAGTTACACGGTGCTTATTATTTCTCCAAATTGGACTTAAAATCAGGCTATAATCAGATTCGTATGAGGCCCGATAGTGTTGAAAAAACAGCGTTTCGGACTGACAATGACCACTATGAATACTTAGTCATGCCGTTTGGCTTAATGAACGCTCCTTCGACGTTTCAGGCGGTGATGAACGATGTTTTTCGTTCCTTATTACGTAAATTTTTCGTCGTATTTTTCGATGATATTCTAATCTATTGTCCAAATTGGGATACCCATTTACGTGATTTGAAGGTTGTCTTGGGTATTTTACTACATAACCATTTTGTAGTGAACCAAAACAAGTGTTCTTTTGGACAAACATCGGTGGAGTACTTGGGTAACATCATTTCTAGCAACGGTGTGGCCATGAAACCTAAGAAGGTGGAAGCGGTCGTCGATTGGCCAGTTCCCAAAAATATTAAAGGCTTAAGGGGATTTTTGGGGCTTACCGGATATAATCGGAAATTTGTCAAACACTATGGGAGCATCGCTGGGCCTCTAACCGATCTCACAAAGGACGCCTTTCTATTGACTTTCGTTGCACAACAAGCTTTTGAGGCTTTGAAAGACGCTTTGGTACACGCACCTGTTTTACTTCTTCCCAATTTCAGTTTACCCTTCGTTGTCGAGTGTGATGCTTCTGGGTGGGCATTGGGGCTATTCTCATGCAACAATGTCAGCCCATTGCTTACTTCAGCAAAGCTTTTAGTGATCATAATTTGGCAAAATCTGCATATGAACGAGTAATCATGGCCTTAGTTTTATCCGTTCAACATTGGCGTTCGTATCTGCTGGGTACTACTTTCATAGTCAACACTGACCAAAAGAGTCTTAAGTTTTTGTTACAACAGCGCATAACTACCCCTGACCAACAGAATTAGGTGGCTAAACTCCTTGGCTACAACTTTGATATTCAATACAAACCGGGTAGAGAAAATCAGGCTGATGATGTGCTTTCTCGCCGTGTCGATTCTGGGGAATTTCTCAGTTTATCTCTACTCCAATGTGGCTTCAAGGGCTGAATTAATAAAGGAAGCTTGAGCTGATACAGAAATACAATGAATTACTTTGAGCTGGTTAGTTCATCCTAATTCACACACTGGGTATACGGTTCGATAGGGGGTATTGTTCTATAAAGATCGTTTGGTATTCCTCGCACTTCCATGTTTATTCCTTCCTTATTACATAAGTTTCACCAATCTGCGTCTGGTGGGCACTCCAGTTATTACGTACTTATCGACGGTTGGCTGCAAATCTGTATTGGCCAGGCATGGTGGAGAGCGTTAAAAAGTTTGTTCGTGAATGTGATATATGTCAACGATTCAAAGCCAGTGCAGCCTTACCTAGGGGTTTGTTACAGCCATTAGACATTCCGGAAACCATTTGGGAACATCTCTCGATGGATTTCATCCTGGGACTGCCTAAATCAAAAGGGTTCATGCCGTCTTAGTAGTGGTCGGTAGGCTGTCAAAGTACAGCCATTTTGTTCTTAAACACCAGTACACGGCCAAAAGCGTTGCTGAAATCTTTATTTGTGAAGTTGTGAGACACCACGGCATTCCAAAGTCAATCATCAGTGATTGAGATCCGTTATTTCTTAGCCGTTTTTGGCAAGAAATTTTTCACTCCCAAGGTACAAAGTTGCTTATGAGTTCAGCATATAATCCAGAGACAGACGGACAGTCAAACAAAAGTAATTAACCGTTGTATCGAAGCTTATTTACAATGCTTTGCTATTGACCAGCCCCGCACTTGGTCCACGTAGCTTCCTTAGGCGGAGTTTTGGTAGAATTCAACCTTCCATAGTTCAACGGGAAAATCACCCTTTGAAGTGGTCTACGGACGCAAACCACCATCTGTCGTTCAATTTATTCCAGGAGAGATACGTGTGCAGGTCGTAATTCAGGAACTTCATGACCAGTATGAGGCTTTAAAACAACTCAAACTCCACCTAGCTCAGGCCCAAGCAACAATGAAAGCACAAGCGAACAAAAAGCACAGAGAGGTGGACTTTATGGAAGGAGAATGGGTGTATTCATATCACCAAATGTCGGTCATATCGCGTATTCATCATAAACTTGCTGCTCGTTTTTTTGGCCTTTCTAAAATTCTAGAAAGAATGGGTCCGGTGGCGTATCGTTTGGATTTGCCTCCCTCTTGGAAGGTCCACCCCATCTTTCATGTTTCGTTACTTAAGAAAGCGGTGATTGAAGAGCGATTAGGTGTTAACCCTAGAACTGGAATTAGGCACTTCTGATCAGCTTATTCCAGTGGCAATTTTGGTTTCTCGTGCAGTAAATGATTTCCAAAGCTCCGTCTATCAATGGCTCATTCAGTGGAAGAGTTTGCCAATCGAAGAGGCTACATGGGAGGATGTCGTGACGATTCGGAGTCAGTTTCCAGATACAAGTCTTGAGGACAAGACTTTATTTGATGGCGGGAGTGGTGATACGAACCCAAAAATCATTAAGTCTAATGAGAATAAGCCAAGAGAGTGGAAAGTCTATTCTAGAAGGGCTAAAAGAGCAATTGTGGAAAGTGGCTAGAAAGTTAGTTATTAGTCTCTTTTAAAAGGGAAGGAGGGGATACGTATTATGCATGTCATTAGTATTTTCAGTTGTATTGGCTCTTTGCATGTTGCATTGAGAGAGGGATTCTCCTTGGATCATGTTGTATTTCTTTTCTTTTTTCATAATTACATCAGCTTACCTCTTCCCTAAACTCTCTGTCGCCTTCTCTCATTTTTTTCCTTTCTCTATCAATGTACACATACCATACCTCTACCCCTATGGATAGAGAGGTTGTTTCTGTAAAGACTTCTGGTTTATGAAATATCTTAAAGGTTTAGAAAGGAACCAAAAATAGTTACCTAAACAAACAGAAAGCAAGGAAAGCTTGGAAATTGTGAGGAAGTGACATCAGAAAAAAAAAAGGCGTAAAAATAAAAGAGTGCACAAAAGGACTCGGACAAGACAGGAAACTAGAGGCAAGTACACTGTAGATGAACTCTTAACTTTTTAACCAAATGCACAAAAATATTTCAGATGAGACGTTGAAACTACATATCCATCTAAATGTTTAGACAAAAAATGTAGAACCAAGTTTTTTATGCTAGTGTCAAATGTTGTGATCCATAATTCAATTTTATATTTTTATTTGTGAAATGCAATACATAATATTTAACAAGCAAAAATCCTAGTAAGTGATTAGCTTGCATTATCAGTAAAATTGATGCACCGATGTTACCAGCTCAACAAGAAGATAGCAGTACTAACATCTAGTTTGTTCCATTGAAGGTTAACATTCTGTGTTGTTTGCTGACTAATAATGTACCATTATCTGTTGGATTGAGTGTGGATGCCAATCTACTTTTCTTCTGAATTCTCACAACCATTGCCTTAATTTATTGTCTGTGGAAACCCTGCTAGTTATCCAAGTCTAGTCAGAATTTAGGATGTTGGCCATAAACAGCCAAATACCGACTTCAGATTCTTTTCTCCTCCAGTTGAATAATTTCACACATCATTTTCTTATGATCTCCTTTCTATACCCCCAACTCCCCAAGGGAAACAGGAATAGTCTAGTAGTTGAACTTTGGAGTCTATATATGTAGTTGCATTGGTTAATTGGCTTGAATTTGTTTTTAGTTTTAAAATAACAACCCTTTTTTTTGTTCAATTAAATTAATATCATTCATTTTAATTAGGTTATAATATGTGTGACAGCTACTGCAAATTGTGGCATTCTTCTGTTTTGCTGTATTGAGCAAGATGAGATAATTGATGAAATTCAAAGAAATGTTCATGTCAACTAGGATCTGAAAGTGGTTTGTTATTTAACTAACATTCGTCAAAAAGTCCTTTGATACTTCATCATTTTATTGTTTCTCCTTTCTAGGTGTTTTCTTATCTGTTCTTTTTATTTTTTTAGCATACATTGTCTTGTGCCAAATCGAATTGTCACAACTATATATGACAAGGACTAATTTAGAGCATTTGACTTGTCTTTAGCCCCAATTCTTGATGTAATCAATGCCTCAAACATAGAGTGAGTTCAGCCACATCTTGACTAAAATTAATGTTTACTTTGAAGGTGTACATTGTTGATGGCATACCAGATTAATAGTAGCTCTTCTGCTAAGATTGAATGCTAACCAAATGATAAACAGTTTTGCAATTAAATTACCTGTGAAAGGAAAAGTAAAAGAACTAACCGAACCATGGCCTTCAGTGCATGGGCCACCAACCAAAGCTACTACACGGCCACCAGTACCAGGCAAGCATGCCCCAAGCAAACCTGATGCAACACTCAATGCCAGTCCAGTACACCTCAATGATCGATGACCAGGTGCAACAGGCCATTTATCCGTACCTAAGTCTTCCACCCGCTGAATTGTTACGTTTGGTAAGTATGATATAACATCACAGTTGTGCAACTTGAAATCAAGACCATAATACAACTCACCGAATGGATGATGTATGCACCCTCAGAAGCAGGCAACAAAAACCTGGTAATCCCTGAATTCGGAAACCCCCCTCCGTGTCCATGTGCTACCCCCTTCTGAAAACCCTGCCCTGTCCCACCACCAACTCTCCGGCCACTGGCAACACCGCCAAGGAGTCCCAGTTGATTTAGAACATGATCTTTAGTCATCTCTTTCGACCCTTGAAACACATAAACCTTGGATACATCAGAATACCCCAATTCATGGACCTGAACCTGCGTCCCGAAGGAAACAAAACCCACCAAAGCATTCTCCGGCAAGAATTCAAGCGCCTGTTGTAACGCCAATTTCGCGAACCTTAATTCTTCCTCGATCATACACGTGTCAAGCACGAATACGTAAACGGGTTGAGGAAGTGCATGATGGATATCGGAGGTGGGGATTACGTATTCGATGGTGGTGTATTGAGGGTAGAGTTCTGCAGGGACATTGGTTTCAGAAATACCGGAGTAGTGGTGGGGGAAGTGGTTGCGTTGAAAGCAGAAAGGACAGATCCATATCAGGGCCGAGAAGTCGACTCGGCAGAAAGGATTGAGGACAGCAGAACAGGTCTTGCATCGAAGAGGTGCGTAAGGATTGTTGGGAATGTGTGGGTGAGGACGAATCGGAGAAATCGAAGCGGCAATTGGAATCACGCACTTGCTTGCATCAACTTTTGTGCGAGGCCATGCATTCCATGTCATACGAACACCATCGATTCCCTCTGGATCCGTATTAGCCATCTCTGTCGACATCTTAATCTCTCTCCAAATTTCCTAAAGATATGATAATTCAGATAAATCAGACCAATGACAAACCGAATCTGACGACCCCTTTGGGAGAAATGGAGAAGAGGGGTCAACAAATCAGGTGAATCGATGGTCAGATGCACATATTGACCCAGAGATGAAACAGGTTCTAGGTTTGGTTAGCATGTTGGAAAGAATCAGGTCGTCTCCAAGGTTAAGATAACATGGCGGATTGGTAGGATGGAAGAGACAGGTATCTGCATCTTCCATATTCATCTGTCTTCATTTCTTGGTGCAAAGTTTGACATTAGTTTTAGGGTTATTCTATCTCCACCCCCTCCTACTATTTTTTTTCCTATCATTTCTATACCCCCTCTTATTAAAAATAATAAAATACACCTAATTCAATTTATTTATTTTTCAGTTTTAACCCTTTAATATTTTCAGTTTTAACCCTTCAACTTTTATAATATTTTCTTACCCCCTCCTATTAGAAATAATAAAATATACATAATTCAATTTATTTTAATATATATTATAATTATATAAATTAATTAATTTTATATTATTATTAATT
>NW_020201193.1:34703-53830 GCF_001531365.2 Cynara cardunculus var. scolymus | reverse complement strand
TTCAAATAATTATATAAATTAATTAATTCTATATTATTAATTAATAAAGTATTTAAAATATGTATTTTTAAATTTTATATTTGAATATGATTTTTTTATATACACTTTATACTTTGATTTTTCATGTTAAATCAACATATTCACGAGTAAGAGTACGCTCTATATATTGTTCATACGCATTGAATCTATGTTGATAGGGGATAATCCATGTACTTGCATCTTCAAAACGATAACGTGTCCAATGGTGCGTAAGTGTGGGCATTGGATATTCTCCATTTAATACCACCTTTATGTAATGGTTACCATTAACATGCACTATTGTTCATAATGTGACATGTTACTTGATGTATATGAGATAGAATTTAACGTGACATGTTAAAACGTATTTTAGTTAATATAAAATTATGTATTTTAATTTGATAACAATGTAAAACGAAAATTGAAAAAACAAATGACATCATATAAATAACTATAAATGTAAATATTAAAAATATTTTTTCATAGTATATAATACATAATAATATAATTAAGTCAAAAAATATTCAATATTGGACTCATTTCGAAGGCATTAACGCGACAATTATAATGGTGTAAATTATTAAAATTAAAACGTATTTTTTAAACATATTTTTAATTGATATACGATTATGTATGTTAATTTGATCAGAGTATAAAATGAAAAATTTAAAAGTGAAAGATATAAAGTAAATTAATTAACTAATTATAGGGGTATAAAGTGTAAATTTAAATTTTTAAAATTAAGAAAAAGTGAATCGTGTGTGAGTGTGTGTGAGAAGAGCGGTGTGTGAGGGAGGGATGGCGTATGTGAGGGGGGGACATATGCCAGGGGTAGAAAGGAGTCACGGAGGTATCAATATCAACCCCCTTCATATAACATATGGTGTTATATGAATTAGAAATTAAATAAATAAATAATATGGGTGGCCAAATACATGAGGTTATCCAGCTTCTTTTTAATTTTATTAATGTAATTTACTAAAAGCTTTAATTATATAAATAGTAAAAGAATATTTTTAATATAAACTAGAAGGTTAGTTGCACAATGCAGCGAGATACATCTCAATTTTAATGTTTTATTTTTTTGTGTTGGTCGATATTGTAAAAAATTAAAAAATATATATTGATATTAGTATCAAAATGACTTTAAAATTTCTCTTTTTTTTGTGTATTTTTTTAATTCAATTTTTTTAGTTTAATAATATAATTTTTTTTATAAAAATAATAATTAAGTATTTTGTTAGAACTCAATGATTATCCTAATTATATTTTAAATTTTTTATATTTAAAATGAGATGTTTATTCTCTATTTGATTATGTTTATCTGCAGTTAGTTACACGAATTCAAATATGAAGTTTTAATAAGTTGTACTTACACAAAATTTACTTGTAATCTTGATTTTTAAGTAACATGCTTCAATAAACAATATTTCATGCATAAAAATGGTTTTTAAGAGTTTTTTTTCAAATGATTATAATATAATACTAGTTGTATACCCGCGCAATGCGGCGGAAACAATGAATGCAAATGATTTTGAAGCATGGTGGTTTTTAAGTAGACTTTAAAACATTGTGAAGATAGGATTTGTAATTAGTCTATGCAACTTAATACTTTTTCAATAAATAAAAGCTATTGTTCCAATTACAACATCAATAAAAAATGTATGATAGTGCAAATCGAATAAAACAAACTATAATCTAGTTACAACATCAATCCAATATAATTTAATTATGTTAAAAGAGACAATAGATTGGAGAGAATAAAAACGATAAATTTTCATTAATCATAAGTTATTTAATTAAATAAGAACATTTACATAGAAAGAATGATAAGTATAGAAGAAGATTTACGCACAACCCAACTCAGAACAAAACCATATTGACTCTATAACAATCAATAACACGAGAGGATGTTAACCTACATCCATGGCCACATTTTGGATTCTATAATGAAGAACGTCTTCATCATAGACCAAGCTTTACATTGAAGACTGGATCAATCTAAAAAAAAACTGGATGCGTCTACACTTGAAGAGAAATACAAACATTAGATCTCGCACTTGCAGAAAAAGGAAGCAGGATTTGAAGGCTATTTATTTTCTTAAATAGTAAACAAATGATACAAATTCTTATATACAAAGTGATGGCTGTAATAGTAAATAAATCATAAAAATTCTTATATACAACGTGATGGTTGTAACAGTAAATAAATCATACAAATTCTTATATACAAATATAATAGTCATAGTCAGATTGGTGGGATATTTGATGAAACAGGGTACATCTATTCCTGGACTTCAATACTACTTCAATTTCAGATGGTTTATCAAATCATTTTTAATTTCTATTTTATACTTGATTTAATAACATAGACTAAAAAAAATAATTAAGTATTTTGATTTAATAATATCATTTTTAGGTTTAATAACGAAGTAATTTATATTTGATTTAATAACATAATTTTTTATAAAAATAATAATTAAATATTTTGTTAGAACTCAATGATTATCCTAATTATATTGAACATATTTTGTCGCCAATAAAGAACTTTGGGACAATGACACATATATGTTTCAATAAGACCATGTGGAACACCATGGTCATGACATAATGATCTGTGTGTTGCAAAATACACATCAACACATTTTCTTTCGAGTGAAATGCAAAATGAAGTAATTAACAAAAATGCAACTGTTGACTTCTACAACACAAAAGGCAACATACCATCATAATATGCTCTCTCGAATACCTACAAACTTTTGTAAACCCTGATCCTTAGCCAAGACAGGAATGAGACCATCCTACAAGCTAAGGACATAATACACAAATATTCCATTCTTACAATGAATACAAGGTGATATTTATGGACATAAACATCCAAAATGCGGGCCATTAAATTATTTTATGGTTCTAGTTGACGTATTGACACGATGGACGCATGTCGCACTATTGTCTACACGAAACGTTGCATTCTCAAAACTCCTAGCACAAATTATGCATTTGAGGGCTCACTACCCCGATTATCCTATCAAGTCTATACAACTTGATAATGCTAGAGATTTTACATCACAAGCATTTGATGATTATTTCATGTCCATAGGGATCGATGTAGAGCATTCCGTAGCCCGTGTGTATACACAAAATGGTATTGCATAAGCTAATATCAAAAGATACAGATGGTAGCCAGGGCATTGGTTATGCGCACCAATTTACCCATTTCTACATAGGGTTATGCAATATTACATGCAACAGTACTTATTTGCTTTAGACCCACTTCTAGCCAACAATTTTATGCGTACCAGTTGGTAACTGGATATGTGCCTGATATTTCACATTTACGCATATTTGGTTGTGCAGTATACGTGCTAATTGTTCCCCCACAACGCAATAAAATGGGCCCTCAAAGATGATTAAGTATATATGTTGGATATGAAACCCCAACAATTATTCACTATTTAGAACCCTTGACGGGTGATCTATTTACTGCAAGATTTGCGGATTGTCATTTTGAAGAGACAGTCTTCCTATCGTTAAGGGGAGATAGAAAAGAGGATTTTCCAAGGGAACAACAAGAATTGTCATGGAATATTCCCACTCTGTCTCATTTTGATCCCCGCACTTCACAATGTGAAAGTAAAGTGAAACGAATACTAAATCTTTAAAAAATCAGACTCGATACTTGATACATTTAATGTTATTCAAGGAGTGACAATATCACATATACCAGTTGCAAATATACCCGCAAGGTTAAAAGTCCCCATACAAGGGCACAACGTCGCTAGAAACTGCATTACAATCACATATGGTGGAGGTATGGTTGAGGCCGTGGTTCCCAAAAGGAAATGGGGGAAGCTACTTGGTTCGAAATATACACATCTAAAGGAAAAAAGAAGAGTAAGGTACAACCATTTATCAATAATACATACACCTCTCATGAGATTGTCTCTGATTGATGTATGTATGTATGTATGTATGTATGTATGTATGTATGTATGTATGTATGTATGTATGTATGTATGTATGTTGTATCTGTTTGTGTGTATATATATATATATGCATGTATGTATATATATATATATGCATGTATGTATGTATATATATATATGCATGTATGTATATATATATATATATATAAATTGATTTATTTTTTGAAAAATAAAATCAGGTGTTCTACTAGTCTTTACTGGCTTTGAGGGTCCAGACCTCAATAATTAAACAAAATATTAGCAAATAATGAACTGAGGTTAAACATGTTACGAAATACATGTTTTGACCCTTGATTAAATATATCTAACAATTATTCAGACTCCTCGTTAATTAATTGGATAGTGCAATGTGAGGACCCCTCTTTCCCTTCTGAATCTAAAGAAATATATTATCGAGTTGTAGTGTTCCATTTACGGTTCAGCAGACATGAGTTCTGTTTGATCACGGGATTAAGATTTGGGCCGGATCGTCGCCCGTCACATTGTACCATACCTAATATTATTACAAGATTGTTTGGTAACAATCTTGATAATATTAAATTCGAGCATTTTAGAAACAAATTGACCGACTTAAATAATAAAAATATATCAGACGATGATACGGTACGTGTCTGCCTCATAATTATGCTCCATACGTTGTTTCTGGGACGAAAGAAGAACCACAATATCCAACACTGGATTTTGCATCTGGTTGAAAATTTAGATGTCTGGAACCAATACCCGTGGGGCTCGTACATATGGCGTATGACATATCAACAGCTGAAAAATGCTTTCGATCAGTGCAGACACAGAATTTGGCTGCCAAATAAGTACACATTATATGGTTTCATGTATTCCTTCAAGGGTGGTTATAATTTTTTTATTTATAATATTTTATTTACTGATTAATTTACATTTTCTCACCATCTTTTTTTTTTTGTAACCTACCACATGGATTTTGGAGACATTTTCTCGAGCGAAACAATTTTTTTCGTTATAGTCCTTCAATCATGAGGGCTATTGAATGGAAATCATCGCAACTATTGGCAAGGTTTGGTTTTATTTATTATAAGTTTAAGATTTGCCATTTTTTATTATTATTTATGTTAACAAATTATATTGATTTATATATTTTTAGAAACCATCTCTCCCCCTTAGTGACGACAAATTTGGAGGAGTCGACCCAGTGGTAGATCGAAAGCATGAATTTTTTGGCCAATAACTATTATGGACAGTTGGACCCCGATCAAAGGGATGGGTCATGAATCAAATGATGACTATGACGACGAGGTCCAACCATCGGCAACACGCTAATCATTTACAGCGGACACTTCTCGCAGACCATGGTATGAGCCACAACATCGCCATTCATCTGCAGCATACACCGACATCCCCCAATGGCGTGTTGAATTAAACCAATACAATATTGGGGTCGATCAAAAGATCGTGTCGGTTAAATACCTTTTAAACGAAAAATATGGGCTTATCGACGCGATACTTAGTTTATGGGAGGACGATGTGTGTAGAAAAGGATCTACATCTGATCCTTCACCATACATGCCTCTGCATGACGAATATGTAAGTATGTTTAATTTTCTTGATGTTTTAATTTACAAGTTAACAATTATATAAACATTATATTTATATTGGATGGTGCAGCAGTACTCACCGATGGCGCATCAATACTCACCGACGGATACGGTAAATATGTTTAAGGTTTCACTGTTTTTGCTTTAGATGTTAACAATTATATGAAAAAAAAATTAATTTATATTGGATCGTACGTACACAGTGCGTGCCACAGCCGTAGAACTATGAGGATATGGTAAATATATTAAACTTTTTTAATGTTTTTATTTTTCAAGTTAACAATTAAATTAGATGAACTTTTTAATTTATCTTGGATTATGCGTGTGTGTCCCTGTTATGATCAATTTTCCATAATAGCTTCAAGAACAATGACAGATCTGGATATATTCAAGTAAGAACATATAAGGAGTAGAAAGAGAGAAAAGGTCAAAGCTCTAATCTTGGTCAAAATCTTCTATTACGAATCTGATATTACAATGAGAATCCTACTAAAGATTACAAGACTTCACCCTATTTATAGGGTCAAACAATAAAAGCCTAGTCAAAGTCAAACCTTACACACAAAGTCAAACACGATGACTTTATACAATTATAGACAAAATAAACTTTCAAGACGAATACAATATTACACTGACTTTCAGTCCTAACATTCTCTCCCTTTGTATTCAGACTTGAAAGAAGTTCCGCGCTTTGAGTCCTGTTTGAACTTTGAAACTTTAAGCACATTATGTCTTCTTCAAAAACAAACTTCAACTTGAAATCTTCAGACAATCATTTTTTGAGAAAGATCTTCTAACATTCTCCCCCTCGAATGTAGAACTGCGATGATCTTCTCTTTGAACAATATAGATCATAAACAATAACGAACTTCAAAAATAATCTTCAATAAACTGTTGTAAAATGAATCTTCACATTCAACATCTCTCAGTCATTTTAACATCAGAATAATCTTCGTAATCATCTCTAGTCGCACTTCTTTTGAGTCTTTTGCCATTATTGAAGTTACTCCCCCTTGATCTTTACATTAGATTCCTCTTATAATGTTCGGAATTTGACATTTCATTCATTATTACATACTCCCCCTTATGATGAAATGAGAATCATGACACTGTCTTGTCCGAGCTTGGCCCTTATCAGTCAACACTTGATCACAAGCTTTGTCCTTGTATAACTTTTCACCAGGAGATCACCATCCTCGCATATCACTCTGTCCGTATTACATTTTGATCAACAGTCTGTGCAAGAGGAAAACGAGTGTCCGAGCTGACCTGAGTTATTGATCTTTCTTGTTTGATTTTACATAAATCGCTCATCCAGAATTTGCCTAAATCGATTGATTTCTCACAGCAGCTCATCTGTTTCACGTCCTCGCACTTTGGCTCTTTCGGATTCAAAATAATCGTTCCTCTCATTCGGATTTCTTCATCGCATGCCCTTTTTTCTTCTCCTGTTTGTTTTTTACCTAAATCACATCTCTTTAGCCGTATTTGGCTTCATCAGCTCAGCCATACAAAAGGAGTCCACCAACTTGGGCTTGTTTGATTGTTTGGCCCTTTTTTTGTTGTATTTTTTTTTCTTTTCCCTTGGTCCAACTGTTTTTCCAACTTTCTTTTTTAAAAATATTTTTTGGATCATTTTTTTTACTTGTTTTTCACCATATTTTACTGTTTTTTTAAGGTCTTAACTGATTTTATCTGATCTTTGGGATTGTTTTAACTGTTTTGAGAATTTTTGATTTAAGTTGTGTCGCATAAACTGTTTTTTAATCAGTTTTAATTGTTTTTGACTATTTTTAACGTTTTTTAACTGTTTTCAACAGTTTTGACTATTTTTACTGATTTTTGATAGTTTTCGCCGATTTTCTGATTTCTCAACAGTTTTTATGCTTTTCTGATTTGTTTTTTAGCTTAATTGTTTTTTATTTCTTTTACTGATTTCATTGCATTTGATCTTAAATCAATCTTTCTAAAATGGCAAGCTTTTTATGAGAGAGAATACAGAGAGCTTAAAGAAAAATATGATAACCTAAATTCTGAGCTTAACAAGAACATTTCGTGGACAATAATGAGAGAAAGAAGGAAGAAAAGACAGTTTTGCAAGAAAAGCTGAGCGATATGATGAAAACTTGTTTTAATCCACAAGAGACAGTTAGGTTGAAGAAACATATTGAAGACTTAACAGCTAAATTGCATAGATCTGAATTGCAAGTTGATTTTTTATAGAGGAATAAAGGTTTAGAAATTGAAAAGGTTTTAAGTACAGAGAGAAAGGAATTGGAGAAAGAAAAGATTTATTGATTTTGAGAAACGAGTTGATGCTGAATGCATATCTTATGACAATAAGATAAACTCTCTAGAGCTGAATGCAAAAATGCTTTTAAAGCAAATATCTGATTTTGAGCAGCTGATCATCTTGGAACGGGCCAAGAATGATCAAGAGAAGAAAGACATTTCAGAAGATTGTCAAAGCTAAATACAGAAGTTATCTGAAAGCATTGCTCTAAAGCAGAAGTCTTTAGATGAAGAGAAGAAGCAATTTGCCCTTGAAAAGAGAAATACTTTAAAGAAGTATACAACTATTGCTAAGGAGCTTGCTAATAAGAAAAAGTGGCTTGACATCGCTTTGGAGAATGATAAGAGCAGCTCAGATGATGAAAAAAGAGAGTTAATAAATCAGAAGAGAATGTTTGAAATGTTTCAGAAGGAGTTAGAAAGTAAACTTCTGGATACTTCAAATAAATTGTTTGATCTGAAGACAGACCTTGAGAATGAGCTGAAGATGAGAACTGAACTTAAAATTAAGTTTGATTTAGTTACTGCTGAAAGAGACCAGCTTTTACAGAAAGTCAAAGACTTTTCTTGTGCATAAAGCTTAATTGGTTCTCCATCACAGTGTAAAACTAACTTTTATGACTGTTCCAAATCGAATAGTTATTCAAGCAGCCCTAAATCTACTATTTCTAAGAACTATTCTCGTTCTTCTAATCAGTATTATCAAGGGTATGTTATTAGATCACCCAATAAATTTTCTAAAACTAAAAGCATTTGGGTTAATAAAGCTGATTCTGTTTCATCTCATACACCTGTTCTTACTAACTCGGTTCTTCCTTGCATTGTGAGATCCACTAATGATCTGATCAGTCTTAGCAAGAGAAGAATTATGTGCTCAACATGCAGAACCAATGATTTTGTCAATAAGAAAAGGTTAACCAGGTGGCATGGAGATAACAGCTTTTGAACAGTTCGAAAGGTAAGAACATGTATGATCACAATAACTGGTATGGATCATATTCTATTTATGATCATCCTGTTCAAAGTGCTAAAAAGAATATATCTAATAGGAATAGATGGTTTGGAAGTTACAACATACCCCAGCCTGATACTAACAAAATAGGACCCAAATTCATTTGGGTACCAAAATCTACTTAATCTGGTTTTGCAGGTATGTCAATTTTGTGCTGATCAGAATATTATATCAGTGATACACCAATGTAGGGGGAGTTGTAATTTGTCCCACAATGGTTTCTAAACACACAGTTTAGGACCCGTGCTAAACACATTTTTCTTATTTTTTTAATTTTTGAGCTGAATCGAATCATTTCTATAATCTACTTTCTAGGGGGAGTCTCTAGAAAGTTCAATAAATGGTTTTCGAAAAATAATTTTTTTTGGTAACGAGTACATTTTCTGAACAGGTATTTCCTGAGATTTTACTTGCGTAATTTCTCATCCTACATAACTCCAATACCTGTTTCAGCTATTCTTCAAACTGTTATTATCACGTCTATTATACGAAAATCATTTTCGGTGATAATACGCTCGTTTGTATTCAAATGTTGTTTTCTGATATTTTTTCTTTGATTGATATACATGCAATATTTTTTTAATATCAGAATATGTAAACTCGTTCTTACAGATCTTCATTCATTTCTCTTGCATATCGAATAATCTGCTCTTTGTCGCATCATTCTTTCGTTAATTGTGCTTAAAGCCAAATATTTTGATCAAATTTTATCTGATCATTGTGCTTTATCTGAAATATTATTTTTGATCAACTGTTTGTGATCAATTGCCCATAATGCTAAATTTTAGGAGGGGCTGAGTGTTTATCAGAAATACCTCAATGGAATGTCAGAACCGACAAACCTACCCATGAGGACAACCATATCTGAGTGAGCTTTAAATAAAAAAGGGTTTATGTGATGAGACTAAAATGAAAATGAGAGGGGTAGCTGTTGTGAGCTAAAAGAATTGATGAGAGTTGTGTCAGGATTAAAAGAATACAAAAATCCTGTTTCAAACTTCTAAAATTTGGGCATACCAAACAATCTATTAGTTCTCAATTCTTTCGAGACTAATATTGAAAAAGGCAAAGCCCAGGCCAATTCTTTTCACAATCCCACCAGCTACTCATTTATCTCTCAACAGATAAAGTGTTTCAATAACACTTGGGGCACACAGCTTATCATCTATCAATTTCTCATTCGGAGAAAATTGATATTGAATCAGAAGGATATATGTCCCCCCCTTCAAGTCTTCTTGATCACTAATTGAGTCTGATAAATATGTGTAGTCCATACGGTTTATCTTTTTGAGCCTAAACAGAAGCATTAGTTGCTTTATCTTTCTACACTACACAGATTTTGCATTTTATATGTTCTTTTGCCAAAACATCCGTTGAACTGAGTATATCTGTTATACTCACAGGCCAATCTTTTTATAAGATTGAAAACAATTTCATTCGTTGAAATTGGTTGTTACCTTCCCATTCCCTTAATCTGAAAAGATTAAATAAGTGGATTTGCAAAGATCTACTTACAATTTCATGAATTGACGGCTTACGCGGAGGATTTCATTCATTCTTGTGTATGATGGAATGATTCTCATTTCATCATATGGGGGAGTATGTAATAATGAATGAAATATCCAATTCTGAACATTATAAAGGGGAATTTGATGTAAAGATCAAGGGGGAGTAACTTCAAATTTGGCAAAAGACTCAAAAGAAGTGCGACTAGAGGTGATTACGAAGATTATTTCGATGCTACAATGTCTGAGAGTTGTTGAATGTGAAGATCATTATTTCAACAGTTTACTGATAGAGATTTCTCGCTGTAAAAGAATGTTTGTGATCTTATCTGAAGAAATTCATTATTGGGGAGAATGTTAAAATTTGTTCGTTATTGTTTCTGTTCTACATTGTCAAAAGAGAATATCATCGCGGTTCTACATTCGAGAGGGAGAATGTTAGAAGATCTTTCTCAACAAACGATTGTTGAAGAGCTTTCTTGAAGATTGATCAACATATTGGGACAACAATGCATACACAGTTTATGTCACAGCAGGAACCTACGATGGATGTTGGGGCATCTACATCATGCTACGTCCCGTTTGTAGAGCAGCAAGTAGAGGTTTGTTTGGCCGATGCTCCTGAGAAGCGAGTGAGCAAGAAATCGTGGTGGATAAAATCTTCATTTACGGCATTAAAAACCAAAAAAGAGGGACAAGAAAGCTGTAAACCAGATGCCCCCATCGATGCCCACAACGACCATTGTAGACGTTGGTCAGTTGTATGATGCTAATCAGTTACCCATTATGCGTTTATTGACGCTAAATTATTTGCAGCCTGAAAAGAAATTTTGTGGACAACTGTTGGGTAGAGTTGATTCAGGGTATTTGGGAAATGAGGTATGAGAAGTACACTTTTTACTAATTAAGTTTAAAAAAAACTGTTGGTCCCTTGAGGGTCTATAAGATATGTAAAACATTTTGTAGAAGGAGGGGGGGGTGAATAAAAACACAATATTTTTAAATTTAAAATGTATATTGATAAGAGAAGATCAATACAAATTTTACAAGACTGTTTGCGGAAAGATAAGGTAAGAAAACCTATCTAGACAATCTTTGGTTACACACAGATTCTTAGGAAATGAGAAAAGAGATGTTGTAAAGAAAACTTCTTTTACTTAAGCTCTAGAATGCTCAAAGTAAGAATTAGGTTAAGAGAGTGAGTTGCGCGCACTCTGTATGGAGAAGAAACACTTCTATTTATACCCATTGCATTAAATGCACATTTAATGCAATATGGTAGGTTTAGAATGCGTGTCAATCCTTAAGAGGAAGGTTTGTCCTTTGTTATAGTGAATAGTACAAAAAGCCTATTCATGAGTAGACATCCTTACCTAAAGTTGGTGGACAATAGAGTCAACTAGTCGACTCCGTACCGTACTAACTATTAGAAAGGGTATGGTTTTGTCCTTTGTATGTATAAGGACAAGACAACAACAATCGTGCTTGGCAAGCTTCCTTTGATCGCTGAATGTTCGATGGCCTGGAAGTCTCTTCAGCATTCATTGAGGCTTGAGCAATCTTCACACATATGTAGACAGGCTTGTAATCACTAAGTACCGCTTCAGATCACGTACTCGCCAGTCTCTAATCTTTAGTTTCAGTCTTCGACATTAGTTGAAGGTTCTTTGGTGTGAGTGTTGTCTTCTTGAAGTATCGTTGTCGCTGATTGAATTACAATACAAGTTCTTCAGCGATCACTGAACAGGTTCAGTGAAGATCGCTGGAACTGAAAAGACAGAAACCTAAAATACTTCGTATAAGTGAAAATGAATTATTATCAAATCACTAAGAGAGATGATCAACAATCTCCCCCTATTTGATGATAAACAAGACAACATAAAGAAAGTTTTCTTATCAAATAACAGTAAGGAAAAGTAACATATAAGTACATGTCCCTTTTTACTATTTTGGGATCTTTTTCAGTGAGTCAGTCTTTGCTTGAGAATTTTCTTTAAGCTATGTCTTATAGAAAATTACAAGGATGGAAACTGAAACTGAAAGCTTATTCACTGACTTATAGATTATCAGTGAATGTACAAAGTAACATTGGAACTCATAGACTTGTGTCCCTATTACTTTTTTCAGGGATCTTTTTCAGTGAAGTACAAGAAATACTCATTTTATTATCATTGGTAATATTAAAAGTAGTTCAGTACATGTCTAATACTTACAGACTAGAAGATTAATCACTGAAAGTAGACATAGTAAAGTAGATTTACAAGGAAAACTGAACAGTTTTACAAAGAGAAACTAATCTAGAACACTTAGATCTATGTAGCTAGGTACATCTTCACCAAGGTTCTTTCGATGTAGGCATTCCCTTCGTATCTTCAGGTCCACGACTTTTCCAGGCATGCTATCATCTATCCAGAGCAAGAGGTAAGCCAAATGGCCCATTGGACGTAGATGTAGCTCTGACTTTCTCTGTAATCTGACTTCACCTTCATAGTCAAGGAATATAACTCCTAACTCAAGTTTGAAATGCATAGAGTTGGGTGTATAGGGACCCTTATCTGGCAAGTCGAGATTCAGCATAGAAATGTCTATACTCTCATGACCCTTCATGATTTCATCTAAGGAGAACCTTGTTTCATGTTCATTCCTTAAGAATGGTCCATCATTAGGATTAGAGAGCTTTTGTTTCTTCTTCTCACCTTTCTTCAGAGAAGGCCTGTCAGGGACTGCGACATACCTAGACATCTGTTTGATGAGATCACTGATGGTGTCTTCGATAATCGGCTTATGTCTTGACTTGGTTCGTTGAATGGCTTACCTGATCTCCAGCAATTCGCTGTATTCATAGCGGCCAAGGTAGGAAGGGTACTCGGTGATGGCATCGAGATTGTCCCTGGTGATGAGCATTGAGACCAATGTTCCATCGTCATTTGAACGTCTGCTGATGCTGACGCTGATGATCGGGCGGGGACTGATTCTCTTCTTCAGCTTTGCTTCGCTCCACCGCTTGTCCTTTTTGACCAGCTTCAAGTTCTTCTCATGCTCAGCTTCTGCAATGGAAAGAAGTTTAGCGTAGACTTGGACAACATTCACCTTCTTCTTGGGCTTTCTCTTGGGGAGAATATTTTCAGCTAGTGACTTGGCCAGCTTTAAGCTGTCTTCAGTCTGCTTCCTCTGAAGCTCTAGCTCTTCTTCAGCCCTTAATGCCTCGAGTCTTTCAGCTTCTGAAAGGAAGTCAAACTCACCACCACTAGAGGTATGAAGAGGGATTTTTACTCTAGTCTGGTCGAGTGACTCCCTTAGCTGAGCCATCTGCTGGTTGGTGGGAGCACTGGAGACAGGGTTTTCAGAGACCCACTCCAGTCGACCACAGGTAGTTGATGGAATTTGAAGTTGATAAAGTGAAGTAACTACTACCCAAGAGGTAGAGTCTTCAAACAAGGGTTGAGGGATATTGAAAAGTACCTTCATATTCTCTTATTCAGCGACCGCTTTGCCTTTCGACTGGTGGTCCTGGTTCTTTGATGGAGCAGACTCTCCTTCCCTTTGCTCCCTCTGGGATGCAGAATCCATGAGGGTGACTCCCTTGGTGGCGGTTGTTGGCTTTTGATACTTGATGGTAAAGTCATCTTCATCATCATCGTCATCATCACCATCTAGGTCACGTCCGGGGTCTGGAGAACAGGTTTGTCATCTTCATCATCATCATCTTCGTCTTCATCATCATCATCACCAGCAACAGGTGCAGAGGTGATAGGAAGAGTGTCATCCCTTGGGATGGCATCAACCTCCTCAGCTGTAACAACTTCGGTGGTCGGGATTACAGGAGCAGCAACCGCTTCAGCTCTCGGAGCTTCAGTTTTAGCTGCAAAGATTGTTGGAGCAGCAGCATCAGATGGTCCAGCAGCGTTGGACCTCATATCCCCTTCTCTGGCTAAGACTTGAGAGTATAAGCCAGAGAGTTCGTCCACGCGCTGATGCTGGAGAACCATCATCTCCTCTAGTCTTGACAGAGCACCGGCTAGAGTTGTTGTCTAACGCGTCTCATTGAGCTGAGCATGATCATCAGCAAAGAAAGAAAGCGGGATCACTGGAGCTGGTTGATGGACAGCATCCAGGATCTGCTGAAGAAGTCCCGTCTGCTGAAGGGAGAGAGCCTGAGCATCATCAGCCTTGCTGGAGAGAACAACAATGGCTTCAATGTTGGCAAGAACAGCTTCTTGGAGAGTTAAGAGGTGACTCTAAACTTCTTGAACATCTTCTTTGAGGGCTGAGATGTCTTCATCAAGGTCAGTCTTGCGGGGCATCTCTTGGTGAACTTTAGTCATCTTGCAGAAAATTGAATCAACGGCTGGGAGGAGGATTTTGACATCAGATGCCATGTCATAGTCATCATCTATCTCTCATCCTCTTCGTCTTCTTCCTTTTCTCCCCCATCCTCTTCCTCCTTTTCTTCAGCATCTGGCTGATGCATATAAGAAGGACCTGCAATAGAGGAAGGGTGAGCAACAAAAGGCTCAAGGTTAGTAGAAATGAAAGGGTACGAGGATGGAATACCAGAGGGGCCATCAATGACATCCAAAGGATTATCACTGGCATGAGGAAAGATGTCGTCGAGAGGATGGACATCTGTAGGCTAAGGAGCATCGAGAAGAGCAACCTCAGGTCCAGTGGTGTATGTTTTAGTATCAGGGAGGACGGTCGCTGATACATCATCAACACGTGTAAAGACCAAAGAAGGAGGAGAAGAGAAAATGGTTGAGAAGAGACATGGGTGTTCAGTGGTGGCGGTGTTGATATTCACACCTTCAGTGATTTGGGTCACTAAGGCGGTTGGGGTAGATGCCACTGATACGACAGTGATGGGAGGAATCACTGAAGAGGTACGAGGGTTAGCTAAAATTGTCTTGGGGTTAAGGCAAGTTTCAATAACTGAAACCTATTGAGAGGTTTCAGCCAGAGACGTGGCTATCCCCTTTTTGGCCTTCTTGGCTCTTTGAGGAGAACCAAGAGTTGGTTGAGAAGGTCGTTTGGAGGAGGTTTTGGTGGCTGGGCTAGACTCGGGGGTTTACCCTTGTCCTAGCCATCTGAGAAGAAGAGGTAGTGAGAGACACTATAGAAGAGAGTGTCACATCACTGTCCCTCAGCTTGTGATCCAGAATCCTGGATCCAAGCTTGAAAACCTGGAGGTTACCTTCCATGGAGTATTTCTCTTCAAAGATCTTAGCGAAGATCATCGAAAGAAACCTGGTGTAAGGCACCACCTTTTCTCGCTGGCGCTTGTTCAGCTTTTGCACCAGGTCATCAAAAATAAGCGCAACATAATTTATATTGCGACGCTGAATAGCATAAACGCCAATCGTCAAGGCGATCCTAGAGGCCAGGTCCTGGCCTCCAGTCTTTCCACCCATTGATTGGATGAAGTGAGAGAACAGGTATTGCCAGATCGCTCATATCTTGTTCTTCTCAATCTTCGATAAGGACTTCATGGGAGCATTTGAGTCCTACTTCATTGGCCATTGATAGCCAATGGCATCGAGACACTTAATGATCTCGACCGTTGTGGGTTCGCTGTCGAAGGGGCCTTTAGGAAGGTGAAGAGCCGTTCTCATCGTGTTCATGCCAAACTTCAATTCCATGCGGTTGAAGGTGAAGTTGACCTGTTTAACTTGGCGGCCATGCTTGTCTTTGACATCCATGAGCTCAGTAGAGAACCATAACTGATGGAGAAGTTCCTTAACCATGATAGGTTCATGGTTGAGAGCGAAGCCTAGAGACAACTGTTTGAGAAAGTCAGTCGCCTCTTGTGTGACATCCGTCATTTTTGGAGCATCAGGTTAGCACCTTTAAAGGGGTTTATATATTTAGAATTATATTTTATTAAAATCTAGTCATGTTGATTAGAAGTCATCTGGTTTAGTTCCCAAATATAGTTCAGAGAACCTTGTTTCGACGGGTAGCTGATAAAGTTAATTTATATAATGCCAAATATATTAAAAATGCTCCAAATATAATAAAGTTGATATTATAAGTCCAAATTAATATATAAGTCTCATTTGAATGTCCAAATAATTTTTTCAAAAATGTGGAACTTTGATTTAATAATGATATTGTTATCAATATTTGGCAAATTGTCTTTTGTTATAATTTAAATGGGCTTTATTTTTGTTTAAAAGAAAAATAAAATTTTTTATTGGACTTGGGCCTTAAGAGGCCAACCCATTTCCTTTCTTTAAAACCCACATATAAATACCCCACATTCTTTGAAAACTCTCATTTCCAATCCTCATTTTTGCATAAACCTTTCCTCTCCCTAATCTCTTTCTCTCTCTCTAAATCAAACCCTCCACCCGAGTTCATCTTCAAGCACCTTTAGAAATCTGTCAATCTTGAAGAATATCCAAGATTTCAACAAAAAGGTATTATACTAGTTATCTTACATTTATAAAATAACAAAGATTCTCATTTTTCTACACCTACTTCTCGTTCTTGTAGTTAAAATTTCTGGAGAATTCAAAAGGGGAGATTATACATCAAAGACATAAAAATGTCTTCAAAAGGATGATAATCTATGATCCACGATCTTCAAACACTAAGAAAGTAGGAGAAAACCACATTGCATGTGGAATTTAATCATGAAGAGATGTATTTTGAAAATTGACAGATTGTGTTAGCACTTGTGTCGACTGTATCTTTCAAAATAAAAGTCCAAATATTCTGATTTTTCTTCTAAAACGTACTTTGATGAGTTATCTTTCTAATGCAATTGGTCTCACTCAAAAATATTACGTTTTGAGCCTTCAAGTTCTTGATACAAGATTATGATGCAAAAAGAGCATTGCTGACAGAATCTTCCATGCATTTTAAATCGGTCATATCTTCTTTAAAACTCATTGAAAATGGGTGATTCTTTTTCTGGAAATTAGACTTTTGTGTTAGCTTTAAAATAAAGTTAAAATCACTGAAAAATGATGAGTTTAGACCTCCAAAATGGCCGTCACTCGAAGAGTGTGCAATCTGTCTTCGGGACTGTGTCACTCAAGGTTGTTGGGTATTAATGAGTGCCTTAAACCCAACCAAAATTTTTGATATTTGGGAAAAATCTGTATAACTCATTATTATGGATGATATAAAAATTTGGACACAAAATGACTTTTGGAAGGTTCCTTTTTACAGTGACTTGTGAGACCAAAAATTCCAGAAACAGAATTTATATTCTGTCCGAATGATAGCTTTTTGTGCAAAAGACTTAGATTTTTATAATATATAATTTCTGGACTATTTTTAGAGCAAATAATATATGTATCAACTTTAAATCATAAAAACTCGTTGGCATTACATAAGATGTAATTTGACTTTATCTTTATCGAGGCTTGTTAGGTGATCTAATTATTGGATTTCGGACTATTTAGGAAGGTTAGGGCGGACGTTTAGCGCTTCAAACTTCATCTCCTTGGATATTCATCGGCAAACTTGTGAGTATTCACAGCCCCACGTTTAATGCTTTTTGTTTAATTAAACTGGGGGAAAAGCATGAAGTTATGCAAACTATACTGTTATTTATCAAACTGTTAGACTAAAGAATTGTTTAGTCAAGATTTGTTTAAAATTGTTGGACTAAAGAACTGTTTAGTCAAGTTTTGTTTATGTCATGAAATATTGACGGTTTTGCACTATGATATAAATGTTAAATTGATGTATTTGAGAGTATATTTCCAAATAAAGTCACTGTCCGTAAACGCTACTCGTTAATTCGGGCATGTCCTCGGGCCATGGTAATTGTGGATAACCGCTATTGTGTTGACAGTCCCACCCAAAAAGGGGTGCACATTACCTATGTTTTATTTAGTCTAATCATGTGGAATTTGGACCACCGCTGAATTAGTACTACTACGAACTGTGGGGACCTAACTAAGTGTATGGGCTACTTATGGTCATTCGTAAAATAATGGGGCACATTGGTCAGGAAAGGCTCAGTAGCGTCTCAAGGTTTAAACATCGTTATAGATTTACATTTATCGGGTGTAAGTTTATATATAGGTTTGCAAGAAATGATTTATGCATTGTAATGTTTTGTGCATATGAAAACCCGTGAACTCACCAACTCTTTGTAGTTGACCTTGTTTTATGTTTCATGTTTTTCAGGATTTAAGTAAGAAATGAAGTTTTGGAGCATATATGTGACGACACCGATTAAGTTCACATTGAAGTTTTTGTAAAGAAGTATTCTATTCCAACTTGGTTATGGATGTTAAATTCGAGATTTTTGTAAAACTTGAATGGTGTTATTTAATATCTGCTGCTGTGACTCGCTTACCTGTTACATCTCGTGTTTCTGCTTTAACGGGGTGTGATAGATTTGGTATCAGAGCATCGATTATAGAGAACATTGGTTTTTCCTTAAAAACCACAAACTATAACCAAATATTTTCAAAACAGTTTTCAAGTGATTTAAAAATATTCTCATATTTATGCAAAGCGGGTCACATTATTATATGTCAATTAAACAAAGTCTGATCACCTATGTTTAATTTACATATAATGGAGAACTTAATCGGTTGTATTAAAAATATGCTCTAAAAGAGAAATTGTTGTGAAAAGCATGAGTGTGTGTGTGTTGCATAATTCATGAATATCCATTGCCCTAGACCAACCAAAAGCGCTGATTAGAAGGACCAGAGGCGATGGAATAAAAATTCCTTATATTGTTAAGTGTTCATGTTGAACCAGAAGCGCTGGTTAGAAGGAC
>NW_020201193.1:29372-31148 GCF_001531365.2 Cynara cardunculus var. scolymus | reverse complement strand
AAAAGATAATCATTCTTACCAATCATAACCCGATCAACACTTAACCGGTTTAAGGTTAAACCGTTCAACACCTGAGCGATTTAAGACTTAATCGCCCAACACTTGACCGATTTAACACTTAGAATAAATTTCAACTTTGTCCGGATAAAAGTCCGGACAATACATCGTTTAACCTTTGTTCGATTTAAAACAATCCGAACAAGCCTTGTCCGGTTTAATACCCGGATAAAACACTTGAGCAAAAGACTGATTTCTTTCAAAAAAATAAACAAGATTCATATAAAACAAGTAATAATTTTATGCAAAAGAGTTTAGAAATTACTCACCTTAACAAGCTTTTTGAATCAAAATACTTGAAATCAACTTGAATCTCCAGAATAGAAATAATCCGGTCAACCTCTCTTCTCTTTAAATTGCACAACTTTATAAAAAGGCAAGAAGAAGAAATATGGAGGCTAAGCCCTCCTCTTATATATTTCCAAAACAGGAAAGTCGGTTTACTCATGCATGCATACACATACATACCATGTACTCATATAACATGCATGTATGCATATATATATATATATATATATATATAGATATAATTCTATATATACATATATAATTTTGCACACACACAGACACACATCCAATCCCATACATGCATCCATATTATGCATATAATTTCACATACTAACATGATCAAATATAACAATTTATCATGCTGTCACGTAATCATTTAATCAGATAATCACATAATAATTGTGATAACCAGATCTTGGTTATTACCCAAGGTAAATTTATACGTGAATATTTTGACTAAATGATTACGTGATTGCATGATAATTTGATACGTGCTGGTATGAGAATTTGTGAATTTAAAAAAAAAAAAATATATATATATATATATATATATATTTGATGCATAAATGAGCTATGCATGATGTATATGGATATATATTATATGTATGTATGCATGAATGTGCAAGGAGTGTGTATGTATGCATGTATATGTGCATGCATGAGGTGGCAAATGAGGGAGAAGGCGGTAGCCGACCTTTCCCCATTTGGTAAGTATAAAAAGGGGGGCTACCCCTTCATTTGGCTTCTTCTTGCCACTTTGAGAGTATTTGAGAGGGAGTTAGAAAGAGTTGTCCGGATTGCATATTAGAGGAAGAATTCAAGTGATTTCAAGCTATTTTCAAGTGTCAAGCTTCAAGAAGGATTGATTCTAGTGTTTTGTGTTCAAAAGCTTTAAAAGGTGAGTGGTTCTAAATCTTTTTACATAAAAAGCTTTTACTGGTTTTGAATCCTTATTTCGTACTCTTTGTTTCCTTTGAAAAGAAACCTTGCTAAATATTTGCTTAAGTGTTTGTCCGGACAAAGCTTGACCGGATAAGGGGTTTAAACCGGATAAGCCTTGTGAGGTTTAGTGACCGGATAAGTCTAAACCGGATAAGCCTTGAGAGGCTTAGTGTCCGGATAAGTATAAACCGCACAAGTCTTAAGCGGTTTAGTGAACGGATTAGTATACCGGACAAACCTCGAGTGGTTTGTTGTCCGGAGTTGTTAACCGGTTGAGTTATGAGTGGTTTAATTATAATAAAATAACTTAGCGACCGGTTTATTGTTAAACCGGACAAGGTATGAGCGGACTAGTGTYCGGATTTGTTAACCGGACAATCTTGAGATTGTTTTAAGTGATTAATCGGTTTAACAAGTATGTGGTATGTTGACCGGATTAGATATCCGGATAAAAGTTGAATGTTATTGTTGACCGGATTTGATATCCGG